>NC_140970.1:107951168-107982168 GCF_056783735.1 Eptatretus burgeri
GAAGAAGTCTGGAGGAGTAAGGTCAGGGGAATACGTGACCACTCAACGTCTTCGTAGAGGGAGATAAAGTGGCCCTCAAAATGTTGGTTGAGAAAACGCCTTGTTTCCCTGGCTGTATGGGGCGGTGCCCCATCCTGCTGGAACCACTGGGTTCTCATCTGGATCAGGTTGTTTCTCCTACGGACCTGAGCACGTAGCTCAGGCAGATAGAATTCCTGAATCATTTCGCGATAGTTCCTCTGGCTTACCGTGCAAGTGCGTCCCTGGTCATCTTCAAAGATGTATGGACCAATTATCCCATACCAACCAACCGCGCCCACATGGTGACTTTGAGAACAGATCGAGGCACCAGTTCAGTTGCTGCATTATCAGGATTTTCAGTTCCCCATTACCGAAAGTTTTGCTTGTTTCCCTCCCTGGACAAGTGAGCAAGGCATTCGTCTGTTTAGTGAAGTTTTTTGAGGAAGTCTGCATCTTCCTCGAACTTTCCTGAGAACCAATTTGCAAAGTCTAGTCGTTTGCGTGTCTGTTGATCAGTAAGCACCGTTTCCGTTTGAATTTTGTACATAAAGGCATGAATTTATTGGTAAAGGATCCTCTGAACGGTGCTCTTCTGAATGTTTGTCTCAGCAGAAAGTCGTCGAATCGATTTTTTGGACTCCAAACGACCGCCTGTCTCACCATTTCCACATTTTCTTCACTACGACCTGTCCTCTTCCGACCACTGTGACCCTTGTGAAGGTCACAGATGGTTCCCACATCGGTAAACTTTGCGATGGTGCACTTTATTGTCCGAAAGTTTGGTGCATGGCGCAAGTGGATACCGAAATGTCTTGGGTAAAGACGTTGCACCTGTATGACACTTTTCGCCTGGTGCCAAAGTTCAACAATTTTCATCTGTTGTTGTACGGTCAGTCTTGGCATTTTTCTGGCGCTTCCTCGGTATCAGAATAAACTTCAGGGTCTCTGCAACAAGAAATGAAGCATTACTGACAAAATGACTGCATTTTTAGGGTCAAACGAAGCATTTTAAAAGTTGTATATATTTTTTGGGACACCATATACTGTATATATATATATATATATATATATATATATATATATATATATATATATATATATATATATATATATATATATATATATATTAAAGAAAGACCCACCCACATCTCTCACCTGTGAATGGAGGGAATGCCAATAAGCTCTCACCGAATCCACTAAACCCAGGTGGCGAGGATTGTATAAATACATTCACACCACCTATGCTCCTCTTGCCAAAACCGCTGCGTAAAGCAACCAAGAAGACCTTTCTAAGGTAAGCGCTTTGTTGTATCAAACCCGTCCCAGAGTTCTACAGCGATATAGACATTCACAAATAGTGCACACATGAGAATCCCAATGCTACATTGGTATGCCTTGCTCATTGGTATGTTTTGCTGTTAACGCTGCCGCTGATGATTCGCCAACAAGCAATGAAACTGGTCTGGCAGCTGAAGGGGTGTGTAGGCAGCTGGCTTCATTATCGATAACATTGGTGAAATGATGTTTCTTGTGAAGTGGTGTGATGGTAAATGCATACGTAAACATGTTGACCAACTCAGGTTACGTCTGGTGTTGGTTTAATGGTTAGGGTGGTGGGCTTTGGATCCTAGGGTCCTGAGTTCAAATCCCACTTTGTTGTTGAATTAATACCAGGTGGGGTTAACTCGGCCTGTCATCCTTCTGAGGTCGGAAAAATGAGTGCCAGCATGCTGGTATCCTGTGTCGGAGTGGCGCCCCATCCAGGATTGTGCCCATTAGCCAAGGAGACTGCTTAGGCAGCACCAACGCTCTGCACAGAGTATGGTCCCAATGGAATGGTTAAGTCATGGGGAGCCAAACATTGAACCGGCTCAAGTGCCTTTGTCACCCACTCCTGTGTTAACACCACCTGCGTTTGAACCCGAGGTGTTTCCTCATGAAAACTTTTCACCCATTAATTTACCTGAACTCCTTCCTGACCCTGTACCCCTTATTGAGAAGCCCACTGCAGTTGCAAACAAGGACAGCCCCCCACTTGCTTGTCTGTCAGCCTCCTGAGCTTCTTGGTTTGTAAAAAAAATAAAAAAATTGTGGGGGGGGGCGGGGAGTGGGGGATGAGATGTATCAGTAGTTTCTGATAACGCATGTTTACATGGGTGTACCGAGGCTTGGTTAAGCAGTCATGTTACCCACCCATGTTCCGATGCTGTGCTGTGTTCTGCCCACGTCCGAATTAAACCTGTTGTTCCCACATCAGTGCCTTCGTCCCTGTCTATTGAGTACATCACACATGATTGGTGGAACCACAGAGCATCATGAATAATGAGTGAACCAATCAACGTTGAGGACATTACATTATAACTTTTTTAATGAGAGTTTGGTGCTTCTTCATCTGCTTGCGGGTTTTATCCCAGGGAGTGCAAGTCGAAGCTTTGATAATGTATATTTTATTGAAATGCATATGTATGTGTGTATACACACTAATTGACTAATACAATAACAATTTTGTTGGTAGATAGAAGGCATAATATCGTGCCATTTCTCCTTTGGAGCAACTGCAAGTTGAGTTGTGGATAGTAGTCTGTGGACTGGCCGACAGCAACATTCCAGGACTTGAGTGGTTAGATTGAGTGCAAGTTAAGGCGTTGGACCACAAAATCCAATTTTTTTCTATTTTTCCATTTCTGTCTTTGACTCAAATCCTCACAAATAGCAGTATAGATCGATGTATCGTCATGCTCATTGTAATAGAAGTGTGGCTTTGCACGACTTACACCAATAGTTGGAAGGAAGTTCATTATACTATTATTTCAAAGTCTTTGGTGCAGTCTTGTTCAAAATGTCTCAATAAGACAGACACCTTTATAAAGCACATTCAAGTTTATTACATCTGCCACCAAAGGTGAAGGAGGGTATTTTTTTTTTAAACCCCTTTCTGTCTGTTTGTTACTTGCAAAATCGAAGATTTTTCAAGTATATTGGTTAGTCGATTTTGTTATTCTGTCTGTTTGTTTGTCACCTCCAGGTTACAATTTTCAACCGATCTTCACGAAGCTTCGCCACATGGTCGAGTTTGGCATAAGGAAGAAGCCTATTGGTGTTGAGGTGAAAAAGTCAAAATGTCAACATCGGCCCAACGTCAACAACTAAGGTGATATTTCTAAAATCCTTAATTTTCATCCGATTGACTTGAAATTTGAAGAGGATATATATTTCAGGTTACTGAATTCAATGAGCCAATTATTTTTGAGATGAATATGGACCAAAAGGTCAATATAGGCCAAATTCCAAAATTGACAATTTTCTTCCGATTCACTTGAAATTTGAAGAAGAGTTACATGTTTGGTCATTTAATTCAACCGGCAATTATTTTTAGGTCAAATTTGTTTTCTGGATTTTGCAAGTATCGTGCTCTCCACGACGTCTTCTTCTTTTTTGTTTGTCTGTTTGTCTGTGTGCAGGATATCTCAAAAAGTTGCGGACGGATCCGGATGAAATTTTGTCGACAGTTTGGGTGTGTGACACGGACGAACTGATTACATTTTGGTGAAGATCCGGATCCGACTACTAGAATTTTTTAAAGCAATTCTTCACCATTGAGAGATTGGGCAAAACTTCTATATAGCACGATATCTCAAAAAGTTGTGGACGGATTAGGACGAAACTTAGTGGAAATGTTGGGTTTCTTCGTCCCCACAGGTATTACCGGGTACCCGGTAATAACCCTAACACTTAAGCAGCCCACAAACAGGGAAGAATTGTTTAAATTTTGGTGAAGATCTGGATCCGGATCTGAAATTTTTTTTATTGATTCTTCACAATTGAGAGATGGTGTTAAACCAATATATAACACGATATGTCAAAAAGTTGTGGATATATTTGGACGAAACTTGGTGGACAGGTTGGGTGTGTCATCACGACCAATTGTTTCCATTTTGGTGAATATCCGGATCGGGATACGAGAATTATTTAATTTATAAATGTGATTCTTCACCATTGAGAGATAGGGCCAAAAACTATGTTGTACTGTATTGCATGATATTTCAAAAATATATTGGGCCTGATATGTTCTCGTGGATGAGGCATTATGTGGCGGAGGTATGTGCTCTACCAAGTGCCCTTCTAGTTTAATACTTAGATGTTCTTTCCCAATACCTTTGGTGACATATGTACATCTATATGCATTGCCATGTGGACGTCAAACTTTGGACAAAATGCATCACACCTGAAGGCCACCAGCACACACAGGAGTCGAAATGCCAAAGATGGCCGAACGACAGCTTTTGAGCAGTTGGTGCAGGCCTTTGAGGTAGCGAGTCTATTATCACATGGTTTATCAAATTTAATGCAATTTAACTTTCCAGGGAGCTCAACTGAACCTGATTGTCCATGTGGCAAAATGGCAGAAGCACGACTTGCACCAATCCTTGCGAAATAACAAATTAATTTATTTCACAAAGATGCGATATAAAACCATAACGATTCCATGATGAAACCACAAGGAATTAACCTATCGACCTGTCCAGGATTGTGCCAATAGCCAAGGCGACTGCTTAGGCAGCACCATCACTCTGCACAGAGTATGGTCCCAATGGAATGGAATGGCATTAACCTATCTTTCCCTGTTCTGTTCTTGCGTATGGCAGCTTGGCTGCTGGGTAGCTATCATTTGCTGGAAGTGCACCTTTTCCCCTCTACCAGTACAATGGTACTCATTTTGCTTTTGCCAGTACACTGGTACTCATTCGGTATGACGGTGTTCAGTGTACAGTGCGGTTATGATTTAAATCGTTGAGCGGCAGCCTATTAATTATATTATATTATAACCGCACTAGAAATCGAGGTGTCAAAATCACCATCATACCAAAGGAAGGAAGGAAGGAAGAAAAAAAAAAACCAAGGAGTCTGGAACACTGACGCTAACCATTACCTTGACGTGTTTCGACTTATGAGCACCTTACAAGTAACGTGTGTCGATGTGTGTCACCGATCGCGTAACCTGAGTACAACACGTTACTCATCTGTTAGAAATAAGTTTCGGGTATGCTAAACATTACCTCGACGTGTTTCGACTTGTGAGTAACTTACAAGTAACGTGTGTTGACGTCTGTCAACGATCGCGTGACGTGCCTTCAACTTATGGCCAACGTTATGCGGAACGTGTGAGTCATACGGTGGCATAAGTCTTAAAATTTCAAGCATGGAAAATTTGAGGACAACCGAAAATTACAACGTTTAAAGCCAGCGTACAACGACGTATGGCAGTGTTTTTCAGCGTGCTCTCAATGTTATCAAAACTTACCCAAAACGTATTCAACGTGTACCAGCGTTTTCGACAAATTTTCCAAAAAATCGGCATAAGCTGGCTAAAACGTCAAGGTGTGACTGGGCCTTTACTATGAATGCTCTCAAACTGACAAAGTGTGTTATGTCGAGTATTTGTTGTACCAATTTGAATACTTCACTTGCATATGTTGATGTCGAACGTTTTGATTTGTCATTGATTCACCAAAGGGGGGCACACATTTATTAGTTACACGCAGGGGTGGCAGAGGTGGGTCGGGTGAGGTCGGTGTAGTGGTGGTCCGTTTTCGGCAATATTCCATGCAGAATAGAGGGTGCTGTACTGTACTTGTACTGCGTGCAAATGTGTTACACCAAGCCCATGACCCTGAAAATGGTGATACTTGGGGGCATCCACTGAATGCACGGGCAGTTGAGTGACTGTTTTGACAGTTAAGTGGTGGTCGCTTAGGAAGCCATCTCGGATATATAATTTGACAATGATCACAACCGATGGTGAATCACAAAAGTTTGAGAGATTGAACTTCTTCAAGAGGTTTGTTGAGGAAATACAGTGGCCTGCATAAGTATTCACCCCCTTCCAATAATGCCACAATTAGATGAAATTTAGTTGAATGATGAATGATGGAGAAACAATTTTTCCAAATGAACTTTTTTTTATTAATAACTGAATAGTTCAAACTAAACACTGTTATAATTGAAGGAGGTTACATGTCAGGAACACCTGTAAAAAAAACGTGTACAAATCAAAATTCACTGGTTGTAAAAGTATTCAGCCCCTTTGATCAGTACTCGGTGGAAGAACCTTTTGCAGAAATGACTATGATGAGTCTTTTTAGGTAGGTCTCTACCAGCTTTACACAGTGAAATTGTGAAATCATTGTCCATTGTTTACGTGAAAAATTTTTCATTCTGCCAAGTTTGATGGGGATCGTCGATGGACTGCAATCTTCAAATCTCGCCATAAATGTTCAGTCGGGTTCAAGTCAGGACTTTGACTGGGCCACTCGGGAACATTTACTATCTTCTTATTCAGACACTCCATATGGCTTTAGTTTTGTGCTTGGAATCATTGTCCTGATGAAATGTGAATTTCCTACCGAGTTTCAGATTCATGGCGGACTCGAGCAGATTTAATCAAGGATTCTCCTGGACTTTGCACCTTCCATTGCCTCGACTATCCTGACAAGCTTGCCAGTCCCTGCTGATGAAAAGCAGCCACATAACATGAAGCTGCCACCACCATACTTGACAGTAGGAATGTTGTTGACTGGGTGATGTGTAATCTTCGGCTTGCACCAGACATAACTCTTTAAATTTAGACCAAAAAGTTCAATTTTTGTCATATCTGATCGTAAAACTTTTCTCCACAAGCCGGCAGTATCATCAAGATACTTTTTCACAAACTCCATACAAGCTTTTTGATGTGTCTTTTTCAGTCATGGCTTCTTTCTTGTCACCTATCCAGAGAGGCCAATTTGTGAAGGGAATGGGATGGTGTTGATTGATGAACATTGACCCCCATCTCAGCCATAGAGCCTTTCAGATCTATTAAAGTCATTTTTAGATTTACAATGACACCCTGAACGAGTTTCCTGCTTGCCTGGCTGCTGAGTTTGGATTGGTGACCTGATCTGGGTCGATTCTGGGTGATATGATACATCTTCCACTTCTTAATAATGGATTTCACTGTACTCAAAGGAATAATGAGTGAGTTTAAAAACATTATAACCCTCTCCTGAACAGTATTTCTCCACCACTTTATGTCTGACTTCTTTGGAAAGCTCCTTCGTCTCCATGTTTGCCTTGTTGGTCGACCAAGTGAGTTGACCCTTAAACTCCTTAGATATGGAGGGGGAGATTATTTTTTAAAGTTAAAGCACTGATTACAAACAGGTGAAACCTATTACACTTATTTTGTAACCTTTCAAACAAATAATTTGCTCCTGAAGTGATTTTGGGTTAATTCGGCAAAGGGTTTGAATATTTGTCCAACTGAGAATCATCTGATTTTTCTCTGTTAATCAAACGTATTCACATTTTATCTGAATTTTTTCACTTTATCACTTTGGAGTAGTTTGTGAAAACTCTGTGTATTAATTTTGATTTGAAAACATCATGAAATATGTGCAGGTGGCATCAAGATGTGGAAACTTTTGAGGGGGGGGCGTAAATACTTATTCAGGCCACTGTAGATGGCAGTGTTCACCAGACATCTGTTCAGGGAGACAGAGTGAGATTGTGGTGTTTGTCAGGATTCAAAGGCATATTCCAAGTGTTGGACTCGCTCCTGATTCTATCAAGATCTGTAGAGAAGGAAAAGGATTATGGATGAGAGATGACATCGCAGAGGGTGGAGTCATCTGCAAAGAGACAAGCATCCACAGATATCCTATTGTCTTTGTTCCCCACTATTTTGTGCTTCCTCTCTCTCGCCCTGATTGTCTCCTGCCTTGTCATATGTTCTGTGTACTAGCTCTTACACGAGCCTCTACTTGGGATACAAAAAAAACAGCAGGATTTTCCAGGGAATCAGAAAGATTGTTCATGAAGATGCGGAACAGAACTGGGCCAAAGGATCTGCCTTGGGGCACAAAAGCCTTGTCAGGGATGGGAGATGAAAGGATGCCATGGATGGCTGTTCACTGACTATGAAAGTGGATGAATTGGTAAGACATGAGAGGACGTAGCCTTGGATGCCATAGATAGAGTTTTGAGAGCAGGGCAGGATGCCAAACTGTGTCAAATGCTTGAAATATGTCCAGAGAAATTGACCTGATCTCATCTCTGAGATTGAGGGACTCCATCCATTGTTGGGGGAGCAGAAGCAGCATGCCCAGGGTGGAGTGACCTGGTCTGAATCTGAACTGATGGTCTGACATCGGACTGATGGAAAATATGAAGGATTGCAGTGATGTTGGCTGACTTCCAAGGAGACCAAAGGTCACCAAGAGAATATGATAGGTTGAGCAGAGCAGAAAGATGGTGCGTAAGAGCGACAGAGCGCATTTGTCGGACATGTGCACTGATGCCATCCAAGCCGATTACAGAATTGGAGTTGAGGGTTGCCAGAAACTTCTCCACCTTCTCATATGAGAAAAACATCGTCCAAGACCAGTTGGGTTAGAGGGTGTAAAGGTAGGTATAGGGACCGAGGGGTTGGGTACATGATATTCGAAAGCAAACACTGAATTGAAGCATTCTTCTTTCTCATGAGCAGTGTATGCTGTAATACCATTTGAAGTAAGGGAAGAGATGGAGGGGAAGCATTCTCCAGAGATGGATTTGATAAGATGCCACCAGGTCTTTGAAGGATATAGGTTTAAACTTCAGCCTTGAGAGTGGGCACATGTTGTTTTCTGGCTCTCCTGAGAGGGCACACAAACTTGTTGCAGGCTTTGTAAAATGATCTGAGGTTGCTTGGTTGGATTTGCCTTCCAGGAAGAGAATGCAAGTTGCTTGAAGGCAACTGCCTTGCCACAGATTTGACAATGCACCAAGGTGAGAGATGAGAGCACAAAGAAGAAAGCCAACACTGGAAAGAAATAGGCTGTGGAGACTGGGAGAAAGACTATTTCGGGATAAGCTGCAAAGATGGGTGTGCTATGGATGAGTGGCAAAAGGCAACAACAGCAAGGGTGTACATAAGGGCACAGCACTGGCAAGAGAATGTCAGTTGGAATCTGACAAGAATTGCAGATAAGATAATGTGGATACAAGGTGAGCAAGGCACCAAGGTAGGTCAAGAGGGACGTGCCAAAGCAGCCGAGCTGTGCAATGGCCTGGTGAGTGCAACAGGACTTGGTGGAAGTGGTTGAGAATGAGTAACCATGAGGCGTGAGCCAGTAAAAGCATTAAGGAAGCAGCACAGCTGTGTGCTACCAGTTGGTTCTCTGAATTGCGCGCAAGCAGTGTGAGCCATTACCCGTGACTGTTGGCCAAGAAATAATATATTAAAATCATTAGAGACAGTGACAGTGCATGAACGGTGGCAGTAGCACAGGTCAGTGGAAACACCAGCTGCCACAGAGTTTGCATAAGCTATTACTCATCCGTTGGACATGGCACGGCCCGAGATAAAAGAGCATCATCCAACCCTATTTTGTAAAATGACTGAACTGTGCTTCTCAATGTGAGTGAGCAATATTACAGCAATGCCAACCCTCCCGATTTCATCGGGAGGCTTCCGAAAATTCACCCAAACTCCCGCCCTTACGATCACTATCCTTATCCTCCCGAAATTTTGATATTTTTGCACTGTTCACTAATCAGAATGTACTAGTATGAGAATTGAATGAAAAGCATCGTCTGCTACGTATAGCATGTGGTAACTCCATAACGTTCGCTGCTACCAAATTGTACGTAAAAAATTGCAAATTCAAATGAGGAGCAGCGAAACATTGGGTCTGGATCTCGCTTATGCGATCATGCACTGAGATTTAGTGCATGCGGTATGTGTGCAATACAGTGCATGCGGTATGTATGCACAGTGTATATGCATGCGATACGCTCACTGCATGCAGCTGGGCCTCGTACCAGCCCGGCGGTCGCGACCACCGTGCGGTGTTTTACAGCCGCTAGAGTTCTACGAGTCGCGCTTGCAGCTGTGGAACATCGACTTCGAAGTTACCGATGCTTCAAGCCCTCGATGTTGATTACGAAATGGCAGAAAAGAAGCTTACGAAGACCAAGAAATGGTCTCAGAAGTGCAAGACCGAATACAGTCTCCAATACCCGTGTATTCGAAAGTCTGAAAGAGGAATTCATCATGCGTATTGTACAGTATGCAGCGTTGATATTTCAGTTGAGCACGGAGGTCGCGATGATATTCGGAAGCACGTTGGAAGCAAACGCACACAGACATTGCAAAGGAGAGATCTTCGAGCACGAGTACCGGTACACTTCTGAATTATTTCACCAAACAAGGGACAAGCGAGGAAGAGGATGTTACCCGAAAGGAACTTCTTTAGTGGATTTATTGTGAACATAACTTGCCCATATCAGTCTCAGATCATGCTGGACCTCTATTTCAAAAGATCTTTCCAGATTCAAAAGTTGCTTCAAAGTATGGATGTGCAAGAACAAAAACTTGCAAGATGTGCAAGATGTGCAAGAACAAAAAAAAAAAAAAAAAAAAAAAAAGCAAGAAAAAAAAGAAAAGAAAAAGAACAAGAACAAAGAAGAAAAAAGAACACTGGTCAACAAATTTTTACTTTCTGAATGTTGTCTAGATTTCTACAAGTGAATTAGGGTATTCCGCCACTGCTGAATCACCAAATGCCATCCGTTTCTCTGGCATCCATCAACATCAGGTCAGGTTTTTGTGCAAAGTTGATTTGAAAAATCAGATCTTGTGACAAAATCAATTACATTTTTGTGGCATTACCAGCTGATTTTTGTCAACACATATCATCCTAAACATGTTTTTAAGAAAAAAAATGTTTTGCCAACAACATTTATTGATTACATGATAGAAACATCGATTACTGTCATCTGAATGGTGGGCATTGATAAAGGTAAGTACAAGTAAATTGCATGTTGCGTCACCACTGTTCAAACTTCAGGGCTTGAACTTCCGTTTCTTCGAACTCCTGGAATGTTCAGCGGCAGGGAGGTCTCTCTTCAGATTCCAACAGTAGTCAGCCATCATGACTGCGTCCCAGCGACCCTGATACCTGGTCTCCATCTCCTTCATGTCCTGATGGAATCTCTGCCCCCTGCTCGTCACTCATTGAACCCAGGTTCTCAGGAAACCGGTTCATATGTGAAAATAGGTAGTGCATCTTGATGCTCATGTTGCAGCCCAGGTTTCTGAAAGCAGTCAGCATGTTGTTGACAAGTTCTGCGTAGTTTCTGGCCTTATTGTTGCCAAGAAAGTTCTTCACTACCAAAACAAATGTCTTCCACGCTTCCAGTTCCACTTCGTTCATTGAGTTTTTGAACTCTGGATCTCTGATGAGCTGACGGATCTGGAGAACCATCAAAGATGCCAGCTTTCAACTTCTCCATGGTCAATCCTGGAAAAGCCTGGCACAGTAAGTGAAGCAGTCACCATCTTTGTCCAGAGCCTTGGTGAACTGCTTGATTAAGCCGAGCTTGATGTGCAGCGGTGGGAAGAGTATTCTGTCTCTGTCCACCAGAGGGTCGTTGATGACGTTCCTTTCTTTGCATGGCACCAATTCCTCCCGCACAGGCCAGTCCTTCTTCGTGTAATGCTGAGCACGGTCCCTACTATCCCACATGCACAGAAAACATGGGTACTTGGTGAAGCCAGACTGTTGTCCCAACAAAAAGTTCACCATCTTCAGGTCAACACAAATAAAACCACTTATGCTGATCATAACCAATTTTCTCCAGCACGTACTTCACCGCTTCATACTTCTCCTTCAGTGTAGTCGAGTGAGCGATGGGTACAGAGGCAAACTGGTTGCCGTTGTGTAGCAGAACACATTTCAGTGATCGCTTGCTGCTGTCAATGAACAGTCTCCAATCTTTGGGTTCGTACTGTGGCACTCCAAGCTTGGAGCAGAAGCGCATGTCATAAATTGGCGCATGTAGGTATTACATTCTTCAGAGTTCGTTATTTCAAGAAATACAACTTTTTTGTATCACATTATTACAAAATCTGCCCCATTAACTTTAGTTTTGATCCACGAACTTTATGCTTTGCCTCACCAATTTTTGGAAGATTTTGAGGTTTTATGACTTCAAACTGATCCCTTTTCGACATAATCACCCAGAACTATCGTACCTGAATACTTCTTGTCATATTATTTCCAATCAAAACAATTATTTGACATGACATTTTACCCCCACCAACTTCTTCTAAAATGCTCCACACATGCGTACATGTGAACAAAAATGTAAAAAACGACATGTGGCCATATCTCAAAAACTTGACCTGATTGAACAAAACTAATGTGAGTTTTGGATTCAGCGCATCAGATTCGTCCTAAGTCAGCTTAAAAAATGCAGACAACAAATTTGTTGTTGACCAGTGTAATTGGTGAGTTGTCAAATGTTACTGCTTCATCTATTGCCGATATTGCTAGACTAGCTCCATTTAGCCTAGCTACAGACGGTAGCAATGACAGTGGTGAGGCCCAGCTATATCCTGTCCTGATTTCGTACTATGACAACAGTGCTGGGATTGTGAAGCAAGGTTTGCTAAGTTTGCCTGCGTGCAAACAAGATTCCACTGGAGAAAACATTTTCAAACTGCTTGATCATGAGTTCAGTGACAGGAAAATTCCGTGGGGAACTTGTGTTTCCTTTTGTGCTGATAATGCCTCTGTCATGGTGGGCAAGCATAAAGGAGTCGCTGCTTATATCCACAAACAAAATCCAGAGTGCTACATCATGGGATGCCCTTGCCATATGATGCACAATACGGCCAAGAAGGCGGCTCAGGCCTTACCCATTGAATTAGATGACTTTCTCATCGATATTTACTACTACTTGGACAAAAGTAGTAAACGCGTCAAAGGAGTGAAAGCACTGCAAGAACTCTGTGATGCCCCGACACACAAGATTCTGAAGCATGTCGCAACAAGGTGGCTGTCCCTTGGTCAGTGCCTAGACAGGCTGATTGAACAGTGGGAGCCACTTCGCCTCTTCTTCAAAGAAGAAGTACGAAGAAAAATGCAACCAACTGTAGCCAAGACTCTAACAACGAGCAAGAAGGACGGCACTGTATCTACTGCCAGTACTGGCACTGCAGGATCAAGCACTAGTGGAGCAGCATTCACCACTACCACTGCAGTATCTGCTGCGAAGAAGACAGCAGGGACAGCACCAAAACCAATGCTGAGAGCAGGTAGCATCACTCTCCCTTCATCACGTTCATCTACAAAGCAGATTCCTTCAGAGTCGAGAAAGACTGTGATAGTCCCATCTACAGGCAAAGAAGGACCTGTTAAGTTCTGCTTTTGCCAAATCACTTGATAGAAGCTCAGCAAAACCTTTCGAATCAGAGGTCTTCTTCCTTGGCTGCACCTACCTCAAGCTCTCTCCTCAAACGTAAAATTGATCTGGTACTACGAGTCTGACCTCTTCTGCTGGCAGTAAACGCAAGTGTGATCGCTCTGGCTAAGTGTACTACGAGTTCTACAACTAAAGCGCATCTTCCTCAAACACTGTGCAGGAATCTAGAGAAAAACGTGTCAACAGGATGTTCTTGTCTCCACAAACAAAACTCTATTGTTTCTTCCTTCGATATGCTAACAAGCTTTTTGAGAAGGGGAATCTTCTGCTCCAAAGAGACGAACCCTGTATTCATCTCCTGCACGGAGAATTGAATGGTCTTCTGAAAGATATCTTCGTACGGTTTTTGAAACCATCGGTGTCATCGGTTGCTCTGGTAAATGTACCCTTCTCTGACAGAAATCATCAGAAGAATGATGAGGACCTCATGATTGGGAACGATGCCAAACTGTATGTAAGGGAACAAAGGAGTCTCAAGAAATCCACCTTCACTCTGAGTGAGTCAGACATCCAAGGTTTCTTCAGTGCAGTTCGCTCATATTATGTGAAAGCCTGCAATTACATCTTCAAAACCTGGCCGCTAGGTGATGAATTAGCCAAGCATGCTCAGGTGCTGGATGTTAAGCTACACACCAAGAAGTGGGGTTTGACTGTGTGGAGTTTTTCATCAAGAAATTCCCCTGTCTGTTCAGTGGCGGTGATAGTGACATAGACAGTCTTGAGAGTGAATTCGCTCACTACCAGGCAGAGACGCCTCCATAGCTACAATTGCTACTGAGACAGTGAGAGTGGATGAGCAGTGGCATCGGATTTCACAGCTCACAGATCCCTGCACTGGTGCCAAGAAGTATCCTAATTTGAGCAAAGTGATGAAGGGAATCTTGGTCATTCCTCATTCGAACGCATCATGTGAGCGGGCACTCAGTCTTGTACGGAAGAATCATACTGAATTTCGTCCCAATTTGAGTGTCAAAACCCTGGAAGCTCTCTTAATTGAAAAACTAGCTCATAGCACCCCTTGCTACCAGAGAGAATACAGCAAAGACATAATCAGAAGGGCTAAAAGAGCCACACAGCTGTCACTCAGCAAAGCTGCCATGGAAAAAGCAAGCAGCAGTAGTACCAGCCAGTAAGGTAAGAAAAATATTGCTTCTTTTGTGCTTTTTGTTAATCTTTGATTGTCCCCTAACTTACTAATATTAACATACATGTAACATTAAAAAGTGCACAATTTTCCCCTTTTTTTGTTCAAAAAGTGGGAATTCTTAACATGTTAAATGCTCCAAAATAGGGCTCAGAGGGCACTAGAGAGCGTCTAGAACCCCAGAGCTTCCAGGGCCCTAAGGCGGGCCCTGGACCCCGCCGCAAGGGTCGAGCACTCCGCGCTCGAGATGTGCGCTTTGTGCACATTATTTGGTGTCGGTTGAAAATCCTCCCTAATTCTGATTTCCAAAAGTTGGCATCTCTGATATTATCTCAGTGCCAAGGAGGGAGTGCGATACTACAAGGTAACCAG
The DNA here is from genome assembly GCF_056783735.1 of Eptatretus burgeri. Classification (NCBI taxonomy): domain Eukaryota; kingdom Metazoa; phylum Chordata; class Myxini; order Myxiniformes; family Myxinidae; genus Eptatretus; species Eptatretus burgeri. Next base: position 107,965,993 of record NC_140970.1, read on the forward strand.
CCGAGACAGAATGTCCGGTAATGAGGCATAGGCAGTGATCAACTTGCTTGGGTACTTTGAGGAAGCGCAGGCCAATCAAAATACCCATTTTCCCTATTTGTGACCATCACATTAACCGTTCCCAAGTGTTATTGTTTACACCGCAAATGAGCGGTCAGGTCCAAAAACCAAACAGGGGCCCAAATAAGTTGAAAAAGCAAAGAAATAAGATGGAAAATGTATAATCAGGATGGGGGTCCACTCCCTCATCCAGTAGTCCGCCACAAGAACTTGCAATTGAACAAATGTCTGACTACGGTTTGGTCTACATCACAAGATATGTGGTCCAAAATGAGGAGATACAGACAAAGTTCCAAGAAATACATTTGTTAATGGGGTACCCCCAGGTGCCACATGATGCATCATAATCATGAAACGCACAACATTTAACCACACACACCACTAAAATGGCACTTGGTGGAGCGCATACCTATGCCCGGCTGAACAGTTTACATTTTGTATCAAATTGATAAGCTGGATGTACATCCATACCTTAACCAAAATCGAATCCACCTGTTCTTGTCACCTATTCACATCATCCACCATGTTTTGTCATAATCTGTCCACAACGTTTTGAGACATCGTGCTATATATTGTTTTTGGCCCCATGTCTCAATGGTGAAGAATCACTTTTAAAATTCCAGCAGCCGGATCTGGATCTTCACCAAAATCTAATCAATTCGTCCTTGTCATGCACTCAACGTCATGCACCCAACATGTCCACTAAATTTCGTCCAAATCCGTCCACAACTTTTTGAGACATCCTATTCACAGACAGACAAATATGGGTGAAAACATAACCTCCATCCACCTTTGATGGTGGAGGTAAACACACACACACACACACACACACACACACACACACACACACACACACACACACACACACACACACACACACACACACACTGTAATTTTTCTTTCCCAAATGTACCTCTGAGCAAGAAAACAAGGAGCAAGCCTGCATCGATAAGCTGTTAGCAGATTTCCTTTGAAGGCCACGTTTTAATTGTACACGCTTTCGTTTCAAGGGGTGGCATGATTGGAAGGTGTCTGCATCGAACTGCCCAATATTGCACCACGACGTTCTATCGACGAGCTCCAGGTCGTAACTTATTGCTGATCAGGCCTTGCTAATTATCGGTGCCTGCAGGCAAGCTGCTGCCAGCACAGCACCTCTCATCCCATCTTTTCAGATTCTCATTTACTTCCAGTTTCGGTGCTTTGAGTTCCATACACTTTGATTTAAAATTTGAATAAGGCTCGTATTGCATCCCATACTCTTCTGCCCCTCCCTTAAAAGTTGGCTCCCTACCCCTGCCCTCTTATCCCCCTCTGCCCCATCCCTCTCTCCCCAGTTTTCTCCCTGATCTCTGAACAAAGTAAATACTGAAAGAGGCCCGTCTCCACATTACCCAAATGCGGGGATAGGTTACCACCCTTTTATCTGTAAAGGTCAGGTCATGTTTTGAAAGGCACAATCCCTTTCAGAGAAATCTAATTTCCAGCAAAAAAAAAATGACAATTTTTTTTTACATTTACAGAGGATATTTTCTCTTCGGAAGGTTTTTTTTTTTTTCAGATCAAATATTCTTTGAGACATCGATATTGTTGTCATTTTATTAACATTGACTGCAGTGTCTGTTCATATGCCTGATCTTAGAATGTCCTAAGAGGCAATCGGGTCATGTAAGCAGCGTTACTAACAAGAGCGTATTGAAGTATTAGCAAGACACCTGGGAAATGAGAAATTTTATGTTTGTTCTGATGGCCTTGAGAATAATATCAGGTTCGCTATCAGGATGAGAGCTAATGGCACTCTGGATTATGAAAGATAGTGCTTAAGCCAAATTGCTCGTGCTTTCTGTGTGACCCTGACTCTTGTACCCTTGTAAAACATCTCCATCTAGTGGAGCATCTTCCCCTAGCTTACCATTCCACTTTAAAACCCCATGCATGTTTAGCTGTCATGAACTTTAATTCCGTCGTTACATCAACTTCACAAATTTCTCGATGAACTAATGAACCTTTTACCCAGTCCTGGAACGATATCCTCTCCAAACATTTTAGACGACCACGGAAGACGTTCTCATTGGTTTCAGAATTCAAGGGTTGAAGTGACCAGTGATGATAATCACAGGTCTGTTTCAACTCAATCAAAATCCACAAAAGAATGAAATAAACCCAGTACACAATATGCTTCCATTACATTCGAGGTAGTCGTTTCTGGAACATAATAAGAGTGAGGTGAGGATGCAGGTAAGTATTCTCAAAGCCTTCAATTCACTGCCGTCATGTCAGCTTGTCGGATGGCGATAATACAGGAAGAATGCTCAACCTTGCAGTCGGATTTGTTAGTCAGCTGCACCAAGCTGCGATATGCTAGAACAGTATAAAGTAGGTTTGTTGTGTAAAACCTCCTGTTTTCGAGCGAGGCAGGTGATGACTTGTGTACAAAGGCACCACTGGAGAACACGTGCTTTTGGAGGAAACGGTGTGGACTGTTTTGCCAGCACCGCAAGCCATAGTGGTGAGGTCGGCTGTTGAGCCTTGGAGATGGGATGTGGGATTTAAAAAAAAATTTTCGTGGGGCTGCCCATGGGGCAGGATGGCCTGGAAGATGTCACATACAAAGCCGTGGACAGCCAATGATAGGGAGCCACCATACATGAAGGTGCTCCAAAAGTTTACGAAGGCCTTGACTGTACAGAACACGTCAGTTTTTGAGTTGGCAGTTCAAGTTGGAGTGAGCTGGCATCGGACCTTTGCAGAGGCAGCATCCCTCTCCTGATCTTCATATCTCTCCTCATCACCATCCTCCAGCCCTGTGCCGCACCAGCCCTGTGCAACACCAAACTGCACAGGCCAGACTGGACCCACAACCGGCTCGTGCCTTACTCTAGCCGATACTTACTCTCATCCCCATTGTTGTGTGGGTCCTGATATTGTTTTTTTGTGCCTTAGTTAGGTTAGGCTTTGGTCATTTATCTCCTCTGTACTCACGTTCACGTGCCCCCATCATCCCTATATGTGTCTGTCGACCACTTGGTTTGTTCTGTACTATTTATCACCCCTTTATCCCATATTCATTACTTTTAATAAACCCCTTTCTAACTGGAACATACATGCTTTTGCCTCCCGTGCGTTGTGCTGCCAAGTTCGGCTTTGGATTAGAGAGATCCTTGAGGAATAGCATGGATTATACTGAAGGCAGTTTCACCTTCAATGTAATATTCACCGTTTCGCCTTAATCACCGTTTCGGTCCTTTGTGGGGGTATTATACCCCCGGTGCAGATGGACCATGTTCACAGATCGTCTGATATGACAACTGGAGTCAGTAATGGATATACGACCCTGGTTCGAATCTCCACACAACTGTATCAGGAGTGTGGGATTCATCCCAACGTTCCCAAGGAAAATTTTACATCAAATTTCATGGAAAAGAAATTCAAAATATTTAAATTTCAAATTAATTGCACATGGAAACAATGGACAAGATGGCAGATGTTCACGTTACGGCAGACTGTGCAGAACATGTGGTTGGAGGTGAGTTGGGGATAAGGCCGAGGGGGAGGAGCATAGGCCTGGGACATACCCCACTCCTGAGCTGTCCAGCCATGAGGCTGCTATGACAGTCTTGCAAGGCATAATGGAATTGATGAAAGACATGAAAAAAACTGAATGAAGCAGGAAATGAGAGCAATGAGGGGGAAAATGAGCAAAGATAATGAAACTTTTGGGGCACAGGCATGGGCACAGATAAATTGTGGAATGGTGGGTTGGGCTAGGTTTTGGGAGATAAAAGAAAAGACTATATTGGGATGTGTTTAAATGGCAATAGTGGCCAGGAAGGACGTCACATTAGTATGGCTGTCGATCTGGTCTGGTGGGAAGAGACCATCCATGTGATGAGCCAGATAGGGGATACAAAGGGTGTGTCGGCCCCATGGTTTGTTAAGCAATTCTGTGGTGTGTGGATCAGTAAGAGCAGGCACACAGTTCGACCCAGTGGGGGTCCTTTTGACATGCCTGGGATCACCAGGGTATGACATGATGCCATATATACTGTTATGGGAATACGAAATATAGAATTAGCTCAGTTCCCCCATTAAATTAATGTATAGATAGGTTGTGTGGTATAAGGGACGATATGTGTGTGTCGGGAGGTGTAACAGACTGTTTTCGTGTTCGTGCTATGGTGGTGAAACGAGAGATCGCTATTATTCCTTCCTCATTCCGGAATAGGCCCCTTCCAGTCGGTTGAGAGGAGTGGCCTGGAGCGAGGGGTGTGGCCTGGACAGGAAGTGACGTGAAGGGGGGGATCCTTTGGTCAAGGAGTCGCCGAGACAGGCGCGTCTCGAGGCGAGAGAGAAAAGAAAAAGGCAGTCAGGAGTGCTGTGTGTGAGGAACTGCCGGGTTATCGAGGCGTGCTCGGAGTTGCTTTGAGGCAGGAAGGCCGGAGAAGAGACGCCGGAGCATCTGACGGTCCTTGCTCACCTCACGGCTCAACACGTTGTGATCCGCCTGCGGAACTCGGACCTTGACTGGGACCTTGTATGGAGAACAGGCCAGGCCGGGATTCGTGTGCTGAACCGTGGAGAGACATCGGCGATCTCGCATCGTCGACGCTGCTCGGAGCCGGAACACGCTGAGGAGAAAGCACGCACGCGTTGACGAACAAGAGGGAACGGGAGTTGCTGCGCCATCTCCTGCTGCGCGGCACGTTCAAGCGGGAGTTCGAACCCGTGGACACCACCGCTTGTTACGAGCGACCTTCGTGCTTTTGGGACACGGTCCTCTCGTCCATGAGCCATCACCAAGTACTCTGTCTTGTCCTGCATGCATGTTTGTTGCACGTGTTGTTTAAGGCATATTTCGTAGTAATCCCCTCGAAACCTTAAGACCGTGGTTCCCTCGTTAAGAACGGGTTGATTGTTAATAAAACCACTGTCGTGTTATTGCTTGTGTTGTGATCGCTGATGTCCCCAATAAATCTGGTTAATTCTGATGAAGTTGCAGCTATGGATTAATGCGTGTCGCGTCGAGGAACGATCCGTTCGTTTGGCATACGAGACCAAAGTGGTTACAGACTGGTAGACTCCGCTCGGTCACTGACAAAGCCAGTCTGTAACTAGGGGTTCTATCTCCCCAACTGGTAAGGTACAGGAGTACGTTGGTATCGCGATTAAAGACGCGTGACCCGAGGCCTGTGCCGAGCCGGCCGGCGTTATAGACTCCCGGAGATGGTGGTGGCGAGGGTGGCACCAGGGACCAGGTCAGATTCCCGCCACCCCGGATCCGCAACAATACCATTCCTTAAGGATCTCTCAAATCCGAAGCCGAACTTGGTGTATGCGCTGGCGCCGAGCCTGAGGAGGTGAGTCAGTTCTCCGAGCCTGCTCAGTGTGGGATTGGCAGATGAGCCTGCTCAGTGTGGTAGCTAGGTCACACCTACGTGGGAACCTACACTTGTGATAGTGGTTATGCCGTCGACGTGAGTGAGCTGATGTGGAGGATCGTGCCAGGACCCAGAGTGATCGGGGTGGACCCTGTCAGGGTCGACTTGGTTCCTGGAGTCATCGACACTCCATGCATGGGATGTGTTATGACGGCTGTAGGGTGGGGGTTAATAAGAAGGAAGTGGTTTAGTGGTAGAGAGTTTAAAAAGACAGGCCAATGTGGGCCTGTGTTAGTTGGAACCCCAATTGACTTCAAAATGTTTTTGGAATGAGAATTCGAAAATAGGAGCTGTTCTGTTCTTGTGCATGGAAGCTTGGCTGCCGGGTCGCTTTCATTTCTTTGAGCAGGGCTGTGCCGCTGATGATGTGCCCCTCTACCAGTACACTGGTACTCATTTCACCAACCTCAGGAGGATGACAGGCTGAATTGACCCCACCTAGTGTTAATTCAGCAGCCAGTGGGGCTCAAATTCAGGACCCCAGAATCCCAAACCAGCCACCCTAACCACTAAGCCAACACCAGGCTTAAATAGGAGCTGTGAGTCATGAACCGCTACCTACTAGTGACAACAAGAAAGGTTTGAGTGTGAGAGGCTCAAGGCCAGCAGCATCTGCAGAAGTGGTAAGCAGGCCCAATAGCAGGGTTATTGTACGCAGCCACATCTGGACACATGAGGCCAGAATTTTAAAATTTATTTCACAGTAATCTTGGAGGGACCTGACACGATTCGGACCTTGGGGTGTTGCGTGGCTGGCCTCGTGCAAGATTGCCCCCCTGAGAAATGGTGAAGTGCCATGCAGGATTTGGACGTGGATCGTCTGATGTGACAATATATTGAGATTCATTCAAGAGCTGAGCTTCATCAGATATAAAGTGAATCTACCAACAACTGAGCACAAGCTCGTCAGAGGAAATGGGATCTGCAGTTAAATAAGGTTAGCAAGAGTTTAATATGTCAGGGTAGATATGAAAAATTCCATGAGTTGGCATTGAGTTACTACCTTTAAAAAGTGGAGAGGACAGATATTGAACTTGCACTGGAAAACGATTCCAGCAATGGGCAAGAAGTAGTGGAAAGTAGTGAAAGTTAGCTTAATGCTTTGACTTAAAGAGAATGGGTGGTCGGCTGGAACTATAGGGTGTGACACAAATTAATGAGAGAAGATTTAAAGTTGTAAGGGAGGTTATATAAGCCATTAAAAATCATAAAATAGATATGAGATGCATATCCCTGGCTGCCTGTTGAGAGATTACATTTTCATTGAGTTTTTGAACTCCACAGCATCAAGAGGGGGCATTTGTATCCCATTTGGTAATTCATATTCTATTCATCTGCAGACTAAAGTCTTGTATCATGTGAGAAGTTGAGGTAATCGAAGAAAAGAATCCTTATGACCGAGAATGCCTACACCATCTTTTGAGGCCATTTTCGCAATATGATGGGTCGAAAACAAATTGTGGCTGAATGTGAAACTTTCCAAGATAGAGAGTTCATAGAACACCTGACCCCACGCAGTGTTACGTATATAATTCAATTTAAATAGAATAACGATTTTTCATTTTAAAAATTTAAATTAAAAATAAATTCTGGAAGTTTAGTGCCGTTGATGCAGTGTCTTGTACACCACCTTATTTAACATGTCCAAGTACGGCAAAACTGGAGGGTTTTTTTGGAAGCAATAAGACGACAATTTGTGTTATTCATTGTTTAAGTATATCATTCTATTTAAATGAAAATGTGAGTCATGAACCGTTACCTACCAGTGCAACAGAGAAAGGTTTGAGTGTGAGAGGCTCAAGGCCAGCAGCGGCTGCAGAAGTCTGCTCCACCCTTTGCCGTACCATTTGTCATCCCTCAGATCGGCAAGCAGCAGACTCTTCAATCTCTGCAGATCTGAATAAAATCAAAGCTGGTCCAATACGTGGAACATGTCTTTCAATCCTGACAAATCTCACACTCTCACTATGTCTCTCCGAAAGGAGACTGGAAAAAAAGCCCAATCTACTTTCTCAACAATCCTCTTGAAGCCCTTTCATTCAAGCTTCTGGGTCTCACTATCTGCCATGATCTCTCTTGGGAAAGCCATCTTTTCTACCTGGTTTCCAAAGGCAGTCACTGACTGGGCATCCTCCATCGTGCAAAGTCCTTCATTGACACACCTGAGCTCCTGACCACATACAAAGCTTTTGTCTGCAGCCTGATGGAGTACTGCTCTCCCCTCTGGGGTGGTACTCCCGCCTCTCACCTTTATCGGCCTCACACTGTGTAAACCAAGGCATTTAGGATCATTGCTATCTCCCCCAATGAGGTCGGTGGACTTTCGATCTTCTACTGTCTCCTCTCTGGCCTTGCCCCACCCCGCTTTGTCTGAGATATGTCCCCCCCCCTTTCATATTTCCGCAGGGCATTGAAGGTCCACCAGCAACCCCCTTCAGCTAAAACTAGCAAAATGAAGAATGACTGCTCACCTTCACTCTTTCATTCCTCTTTTTTCCTTCCTTTGGAACAAACTCCCACACTCTTCAATCCCACTCTTCCCTCCAGGTCTTCAAAACAGGTGTTCAGCACCATATCTTATCTTCCCCCATCCAAAACCATGATCTTTTCTACCTTCGCTAATCCACCCCAAACCCACCTCCTTCAAATTCCCTGCTTTCCTTCCTGAAAGTCTCTGTCGTGTAAGGACCTGAATGTCCCTGAAGTGTCCATTTTGTTTACCCTATGTACCCCACCCCATCCCTCTCCCTTCGACAGAACGCCTCATGTCTCTGTTCCACAATGTTTTTTTTTTTCCTTCCCTCTCCCGCCAATCTTGTGTCCTGCTCCCCTTTTTGTGCGTTTCTGTGTGTTAGCTCTCATATGAGCCTCGACGATGTATACAAAAAACAACAAACATTGTAAAGGTCGTATAAAAAAGATTAATTCCCGAAGTTTACCGCAATTGACGCGGTGGCTATTACACCCCCTTATTTAACACTAACATTAGTTCTTTGTGCTTATTGTTTGTGTCATTTATGGCATTCTTAAAAACAATGACTTTCCTGTTTGGAATGATTTTCAATTTTGTTTGAATGCCAGACAAGCAGACATCGTAAAGAAAACTATCTCACTCCCATAGTTGTCAACTCTACCACTTTTTGAATAATTGAACAGCTCTCTGATAAGATTTCTCAATAATCACGAAGAATACCGCTTTCTCAAAATAATGTCTCATCAAAGTTTTCGATAGATTTTCATGTTGTGACAAGGTTTCTGTTAACCTTCGGGTGTAACTTCATCAAGAAAACAGGATTATTCTGCTTTAATTTTGCATAAAAGAGTGTCTTGGAATTGTACAAATTTAAGGTTAAAAAAATTACAAAATCTCCCTCTACCCCCACCTCAGTCGCTTCGCTTGATGTCTTAATGATAGACTGCACCAGCACAGCATCCAGTCAGGGTTCTTACTTGGATATCATCTGCAATAGTTGAATTAAATTGTAAAATGGTACACGTCATCCAATTGTCCTGCTATTGCCTTCATCTTTTGAAAACCATAAAGTATTCAAACACACACACACTAATTATGTGGACGTCTGAACACATTCATTATTTTCACATCTTGCCTCAACACACTACACAGAGTTGTATATGATAAACAATTAGTTCCATATCAAATCATGAGTATACTCACGTTAACCATGCATCTAACACACACACCACCGAACAGTCATTCATCATGAATTTGGGACAACTGCCTTGATGACATCCAGATAATCTACAACATCAGAACGATGCAGCACTATGTATTTCCAATGGCCAATGTATAGCCTACAGGAGGTTATGAAGGAACATCAATGAGTTCAACAGCCCAATGGCTATGCTGTTCTGACTCCAATGAAGTGGTGAATCACCAGCAAAAACCATCTTCAGCTTTATGTGTGAACGTCGCCAGTGAGAGCATGACGGTTCAGCACATGCAGGAACAAGTGTGGTGCGTTAGTGAAAACAAACTGTCTACCCACAAAAGGGATAGACAAAGCCTTTTCACAAACAAATTGAATGTGCTGTGCCTAGCTCCTGCTGTGCATGGTGGGTATTCCGTGAGCCACAGCACGGTTCACTTTGTGCTGCAAAACCACAACAGCATTCTTTTTCTGCTTCTTTCTGCAGGGTTGCCAGGGTCATGAGTTTTTGGGCAGTTTCCATTAAGCATCGGAATAATGTTGAGGACACATTGAGGGGAGAGGGTGATGCCATTGTTGGTAAAGCTCATCGTGCTCACATAATGTATCTCCAATGTGAGGATGGTTCAGCTTTGTACTTTTGTTTATAACAATCCTGCTTTGTCTATGTACCGTGACAGGATAGTCTAGAGCAGTGGTCCTCAACCTATTTACCACAACGGGCCACACTTGCAGCTCTCGATGTATTGTGTGGGCCACACGCACACAACTTACTTTCCGTGTATCCATTTTTAAAAATGCTTTGTATCTGTTATCTGACAGTAATGCAACACAAATCAATATTTTATAATACCTCATATGTCTTCCACTGTCAAATGTTTACCAAGCACATTATAAATTTCGCAGACAGGGCGAAGCATCAACTTGTGTTTCACAGAAACGGTGAGGCACCAGATTCGGTGTTCTAATGGCGAGGGTGTCCACTCTGAGTCTGGGAGTTCAGTGGTTCGAACTCGGCCGAGTCATACCAAAGACTTTTAAAACGGTTCGTGTTGTTTCCTTGCTTGACGCTCAGCATTTAAAAAGGATCGTGAACGGACGATCAACCATAAGTGGGTAATAATAGCACACACTTTGGTGGGCTTAAAGGCCTCCTCAGGCGTCGAAGTTCCTTGTTATGGAACTCGTATTATTATTATTATTATAACTATTAATATATATATCTGGTTTGATAGATTAGTGGGAGATCTGGCAATTCCCTTTGTTTGAAGCAAGTCTTTTTTGTTGTTTTGTTAATTTAAAAGGTTGTCACATTTGTGCAGCAGTGTCATGCCGATTTGGCTGAATATGACCCATGGGTTGAGAACCACAGGTATGCACACTCACCCCAGCTGTAAAGCCTTGGTTCGAATTTCGACCCAGTGATAAACGGTTATCCTGGTGTTTTGCTGACACCCTCAACGTTTGTGCCATCCCTCGGATGAATGTTAAACTGGGCATCCCTTCTGCAAAGATTAGTTCACGGTTGTTAAAGATTCCACAGTGTTCTTTCCAAAGAGTCGGCGATGGACTCCGTCGAGTATCCTGCATCGGGAGTGGTGACCCATCCAAGATTGTAACCCGAGACAAGAAACTTCTTTGGTAGAACTGATGCTCTGTATGCATGGTGCAATGACTGATGATGATGATGATGATGATGATGATGATGATGATGATGAAGATACTTGATAGGCAATGAACACCATACTGCCAATATTCTGTAAATTTAAATGGGCATGATGTTTACATTCATCAGAAATTTCATTTTATTATCTTTACTGCCCTTTGTTCTGTCACTTACTGCCATCTTAATTTCCAACAGATGCATTAATAATGAAAACATGGGATTATCAATGGGATGGAAACAAATTCCGTCAAAATTATTCATCTCCATATTTTCACATCAGATAGTCCCTGTTAACAATGGTCATCTGTGCCGGGATCTTTGTCTCAGAAATGGCCCAACAGTTTCTAATTACTGCATTCACTTAATTTAATCTACTTTTTCACGTTTCCCTGAGGACACCCAAATTAACCGAATTTGGGGTGGCGGCACACATGGGAAGCAGATGGGTTGAACACATTTATTACCTTTCAAAAGGTTTATTTATAAATAAAACCAAATATAATTTTCAAATACCAGTTGATCGTCCCCACCGACTTCTGTTTTTGAACCGGCCTCCTTTTTATTATAATTTATTATTTTGTCAAACATCCCAAAAAAAATTGCACCTGTGTCCGAAGGAAGCTGTGCAGTAAAGCGGCTGCACCGCTTAAAAAGTATCCCCGTGGGGGACTGGCGGTTATTTCCCCATCAGGCGTGGTAAAACCTTACTGTCCTGACGCAAACTAAACATTAATACAAAAAAACTAAACAACAACGCAAGAAAAACTATACCTGTCCAATTCCTTCAACTATCACTACCTTTACATGGAGACTATTCCATGCATTTACGACTCTCTGAGTGAAAGATTCCTGTTTTACTACCATCCTAACTATCCTCTTCTTTACTCTCAAGCGATGGTCTCTGGTCCTGCCAGTGTCTATTTTGCTGAAAAACAAAGAAAAAAAAAGTATCTTCTGCACTTATTTTGTCTTCACCTTTCATTATCCCAAACATCTCTATTGCACCACCTCAGAACTTTATACATTAGAAAGGAGGCAGTTACGTCTCATTTAGCCTCTCCTCATATCTGTCTCGCTATGTCTGGAATCCATCGACTAGTTGCTCTATGCTGAACACTCTCAATTGCAGCTCTATCCTTCCTTTGATGTGATGACCAAAACTGCACACAATATTCGAGATGAAGCTTCATTCTATTCCTGTGAAATGTTAAAACTACCTCCTTTGATTTATAATTTACGAGCAGAGCCTACCCGTCGCTTCGCTAATGAACCAATTAGTCATACTGTTTGACAAATCTACCCATGTATAAAGTGCTTTTACCCACCCCCTCCTCACGTCTTCCCCCCCCCCCCCACACACACACAAAGTTGTATGTGGCTGTGCATGAGAGAGAGAGAGAGAGAGAGAGAGAGAGAGATATATATATATATATATATATATATATATATATATATATATATATATAGAGAGAGAGAGAGAGAGATATATATATATATATATATATATATATATATCTCCATCCATCTATCCATCCATTGAGACCATACTCTGTGCAGAGCGTTGGTGCTGCCTAAGCAGTCTCCTTGGCTTTTTTTTTTGTATACCTTGTCGAGGCTCGTATGAGAGCTAACACACAACCCACAGCAAGGGGGCATGAGACAAGAGGGGCGGGAGTGGGAGGGACAAAACAGTGGGGAACAGACATATTAGGAGATCTGTGGCAGGGAGAGGGATGGGGATGGGATGGGGAACATGGGGAGAAAATTGAAGGTAATGGAGAGGATAGAAATTGAAGGTAATGGGGAGAAAAAACAAAACAAACAAAAAAAATTATCGAACACCGAGGGGAACCGGTAGGCCTCAAGCCTAGGCCAACGCCGAGGCCTCAAACACCCGGTAAGAACGTTGACAAAAAACTCTCAAAATAGCACGATTTTTGAAACAAAAACCGAACTAGGAACACACAGTAACATGTAGAAATTTGAAAATTGTGAGAAAATTAAACAGTTAAAACGGGACAGATAACGACCGGAAACTTAACTTTGAGAACGTCAGCAGAGAGCCCCTAAGGAGACCTCTCAACGCTCCAAACCCGGAACCAGAAGTCCAATTGGGCACAATCCTGGATTTTTTTTTCTAAAACCTGGACAGCAAGCTGGTACTCATTTTGCCAACATCGGAAAGATGTCACGTAGAGCCAACCCCACCTGGTATTGATTCAATAGGTACAGCAGGATTTGAACTCAGGATCCAAGGATCCCAAGTATATATATATATATATATATATATATATATATATATATATATATATATATATATATATATATATATATATATATATATATATATATATATATATTGGATATCTCCACAAATACAACCTAAAAAAGCTATACCCAGGCAAAATGGTATAATTAGAACTATGGTATATGAGAAACGTACTCTCATATACCATCGTTACTCACAGGTCCAACTACAGTAGCCTGCAGAGAATTACTAAACGTAAGGAATGGCATTGAAAATATTAGACAAAAGGAATACTTCCAATCGACTATTTTTGCCTGGTACTGGTTGCCTCCGCCACCGAAGTTATGTTCTCTCTGTCTATCTGTCTGTCTGTGAACAGGATATCTCAAGAAGTTGTGGATTGATTCTGACAATTTGGTGAGCAGGTTGGGTGTGTGGCATGAACAAAATTATTATATTTTATGAAGATCTGGATACTATCTTTTTAAAGTTATTCTTCACCATTGAGAGATGGGGCTTAAACGAAAAATGCATGACATCTCAAAAAGCTGAGGATTGATTTGGATGAAAATTGTTGGACAAGTGGGGAAGGTGACAAGAACAAGCCAATTCGATTTTGGTTCAGGTCCAGGTCCAAATCCAGCCAATCAGTGGGATACAAAACGAACACAGGTTCATAGGGTGTGGCGCTGCCAGTACCTGTGCGGGAGGATGGAAGTCCGAGTCTTCAAGTCCTTTGTGCTCCCAGTCTTGCTATATGGATGTGAGACTTGGACTCTGACCAGGGATCTGAGATGGAGACTTAATTGCTTTGGGACCAGGTCTCTTTGGAGAATCCTTGGCTATCACTGGTCGGACTTTGTGTCCAACGAGTGGTTGCTGAGAGAGACTCAAATGAGATTTGTTACCTGCATAGTCCGTGAGCATCAGCTGCGGCTGTATGTACATGTGGCTCGTTTTCCTGACGCTGATCCTGCTCACCAGTTTCTCTCAGCGAGGGAGCTTCGTGAGTAGAGGAGGCCAATGGGCCGACGACATGCCTTGTAGTTGCAGTAGGTTGATCAGCATCTCAAGGAGATGGGGATGGGCCAGGCATCTGTCTGGGTTATGGCCAGATGGAGGCCCCTGGAGTACCGGCGGAAAGTGGACGCACCGACGCGCTGCTCCGGCGCATGCTCCCATACTTGGCCTGACCTGACTGTTCAGCCTGGCGGAGGTATTCCCTCGACCGAGTACCGTTCTAGTTTTACCTGTATATACCTGGTACTGTGCTGTTTGCTTAACCCCGGTATGTATTACCACCCCCAGATCCTTCTCCTGTGTCACTCTCCCAGATTGCCCCTTGTATCATGTAATCTCCAATGCCATTATTCTTACCCATCCCCAGACCTTACCTTACGCTTCTTTTTGTTAAACTGCATCTGCCAATCCTTTGCCAAATCTATTAAAGTAGCGATACTTTCCTGAATGTGATCACCACCCTCTCTGTTATCTACCTTGCCTTCAAGCTTTGTGTCTTCTGAAAAGTTAGAAAGCCGACTCTTCACCCCACGATACAAATTGTTAATGTAAATGATGAATAACTCGTGGAGTATCCGCCCTACTAGGCCAGCGGTATAGGTCAGATATTTTTGGTACTTAATCAACCGGCTTGACACAACGCTACAAGAGGTCTCATATGAAAGATGGGGTTCTCAGTAACTCATTTTGCCCTGTTGTCCTCATTTTTTGGTGTGCGGCCCATGAAATATTCACACCTGAAGGATACCCCCATTAGAAAATTTTGACCATTTCCGAAAATCATTGAATTAGCCATAACTACAAAGCAATGCACCCTATTTTTACATGATTGGTATTGAAATGTGCAGAATGAACAGGGGAATACTACTTGTTACTTAATGGAATACTTCTAGATAAATATATGTACATTTGAGTGCTTTTAATAGAAAAAAGACGTAATTTACGGACCGCTAACTTCGAAAATCATCAACTACAGAAACAAACATCTGCCAATTGTCATATTTTTTCTTTATTTTATATGTGTTCAGTTTACCATATCAATATAATGAGAATATTTTGAAACAAATTTCGACTAGCAAATTATACGATATAGTGACGGAAGTTTGCACAAGTGATGTGATAACTGTATGTTGCACCAATACACATTGTTCTACGAGAAATGAACTAAAACATATATTTTGAGCGAGTGTCCTCGATATGTTCAACCATCACTGTCCGTGTCATTTTGGTCACCATGTGACAGTTCGTTGCCACAATGCCTCTCACTGGTGGCACACATGCACTCGTTAGTGCAAGGCAAACTGTCTTCTGAGCAGCTGCACCTGTTGGTACATGGTTCACTACCACGGCATGAACACACATGACCATCTAACATCTCTGCTGATGTGGGTCCATCAAATAATGTAGGATGCAGCACACCTTCTCCTCTGTACCATCCACAACCCTCTGGTGTGGGAATTTCTGGATTTGCCAGGTGGGCATTCATCCATACTCTGGTTTGGTGAACGGATCTCTTCACATGTTCGAGAAAAGCTGGTTTGGACGGAGGCAACTTATGCACTGGGACATCTTTGGTCGCTGCGAGTTTCTCCCGAAGATCATTCAAATTTGTGTGTGCATCCATATATTTCCCTTGAGAATCATACATGGCACTGACTAAATGTCTTGAAGTAGCCACTACCTCCTGGAGATAGTCAGGGGCGAGGACTTCGAGGTGTGGACCATTATTCTGAAAATGCAGTGTTTTCATAGCTTTCCATGCTTTCATTTTACCATAGCTGAAGAATGCTGATACAGAGTCACATCCTGTCAGGGCATGAAATGCAGGAAGCTGGGTACACATTTCTGGAAGCAAGCTGTAACATATCTGATGGACTGGGATAAGCTTGCATCCTGCTGATGTTCTTTTCTCTATCCATATTTCGGCAGTGTCCCACAACTGTGGAAAGTAGTGGGCTGCTAAGACAAGCACATCAGTGTCTGCTGATTTGATTGTAATGGACCCACGCACATTGTTACATCTGAACTCATCATCGACATACTTCACATGAAGAAATATCCGAGAATCTGCCTCTT
>NC_140970.1:107982668-107992668 GCF_056783735.1 Eptatretus burgeri
GGTTCAATGATGCAAAAATGGTTAAGATTCAAAATCTCATTCATCAGGTATTTCGTGACAAAATTGAATTTGGAATGTCATTTGAAGCTCATAAGATGCATCGCTCTTACTCTAAAAAACACCCGCCTTATTAAAGGTTTAACTACGATGGAGTTGTCGTCTATTGTCAGGTTCTATATAGATCAATTCTCTGATTTTAATTAAGCATATTATCACGTGGATGGCAGCACTCCAACCAGAACATAATACTCATATTTTTGATGGCTACTGAGTCCACACTGGACTTTTGCCGAAAGACTGTCAACTTAAAGCTTTTATTTGCAGACCCGCTCAAGTGGATGCTCCAGGCCTGGATTTCCAAGCCAGTAATCATTCACAATAATTTAACCCTCCAGGGACCCAAAATTAACCACATTGCTCATTTTACAAAAAGGTCGCAGATATGAAACACACATTGTTACTTAGGAAATGATTAATTTATTACATGGAAGAAAACAAAATATTCTTATGAAGATGACCAAAGGGGTAATGGGTTACTTTAATTAGAATAGATCGATATCTCTTGGTCTACAGCCTGGTGTTGGCGCAGTGGTTAGGGCAGCGGCTTGGGATCCAAAAGGTCCTGAGTTCAAGTCCCGTTGGGCCACTGAATTAATACACCAGGGGGTTGACTCAGCCTGTCATCCCTCCGAGGTCGGCAAAGTGAGAACCAGTGTACTGGGCCGGTGTATACCCCGGTTAAAATAGGTGTACCATATCCCTGTGTCGTAAGAGGCGACCAGGGTTGCGTCAGGAAGGGCATCCGGCGTAAAACATGTGCCAAATCACTATGCGGATCATACGGATGATCCGCTGTGGCGACCCCTTACGGGAGCAGCCGAAAGAAGAAGAATAATGAGAAGATATCTCTTGGTCTACATGTTCAGATCAGCCTTCTTATGATTACCCCAATTCGTGTTGCCAGGGATTGAGTATATAATTAGTGGCCCTGTCCCCTATATTATTGGTTCACGAGCGCCAGCCAGAGTGACCACTATATTTGTTACGTCTGTGTCTGTATGTATGTCTGTCTGTCTGTCCAGAGCACAACTTCGTGGGATGTGATCCGATTTGGATGAAACTTGAATATGATGTTGATATCAATGCCTAGTTTTGTCTTCCTGTCGATGGGCGTCCCACGCCCATTGCACGTGGAGCCACGCCCACTTGTATTTTTGTTTTTTTCATATTTTTTCTCGATTTTTAATCGAAATTCCCGCTCGAGAAATTGTGCGCATTGGCCATATGTACAACATATAAAAAAAATTCAGTTTCATTCGGTCAATTTTGAGGGAGAAGATAGGTTTTGAAGAAATGGGCGGTGACAGATAGTAGGGCAGCAGCTAAGTTTGCCCATTGTGGGCGGAGCCACGCCCACTTGTCATTTTTGTTTTTTTGGTTCACGAGCGCCAGTCAGAGTGACCACTATATTCGTTATGTTGGGTAGTCGATCTAGTCGGAAAAAAAAATCCTTTCTTTTTTTTGACCGTACCCTTATTATCAGTATTTAAAATGGCGATTTCAGTTAATACAATGGCGATTTCGATGAAACTTGGTTGGTAGGTTCATACCATGACCAAGTTGTATGCAAATGAGAACCATTGCTATTGATACCAACGTTGCCTAGCAAAGGGACTTTGAAATATTTGAAAAATCATAAGAAATTAATTTTTTCGAAAATCAAAAATCAGGCCACGAGTGACTGTGGGCAGTACATTCAGCCATATTGTCAAAAATTTCCAGCCGGATCCTATGAAAACTGTTGGAGAAGATAGACTTTGAATGAACCCTGGTCGAAAACAATAAAAAAACGAAGTTCGTTATATCTCAGAGACTATGAGTCAGATAGACATGAAACTGGTATGGTAGGTTCATGGTATGTCCTAGTTATGTGTGAGAAAGAGCCATTGCTCTGGACCCCTCCGTTGCCTAGCAACGGCCGAAAAACCTCTAAATGTGGGGGTATTTTAACGAAAAAACAATCTGCAGCATTAACCCTTGACGCTAGAATCATGAATTTTCTTGTGCTTGATCCTCAGGTCATTCCCCATCGCGTCAGGTTCTATTGGGTAGTCGACTACCCATGTCCGCCTACCGGCTTGTCTGTGTGTTTGTCTTTCCAGAGCATAACTTCGTGCACTTTGATCCGATCTTGATGAAACTTGGTTATGTGTTCGATATCAATGTCTAGTTGTGTTTTCCTGGATGACGGCATGCTACGCCCATTGTGGGCGGAGCCACGCCCAAAAAATAGGCATTTTTAGGGGGTAGTCGGATTAAAAATCTATCTTCTCCTCGGGAATGGACTGAATGGAATGGGTTCTTCGGAATTTGAATAGCAAAATGAATTATCTAAAACTTGTTGTCCGATTTTTCATTTTTGTCCCAAGGTCAAGGTCACAAGGTCAAAAACCAAGAAAATTGTGAATTTGGACATAAAAATCATACGACCACCCAAACTTTGAGAGCTAGGATGACAATATTTTTTATACATAATCTTGAGTTCATTCCCCACCTAAAGTCTTGAAACCATTTTGCTCTATCTCAAACACCTTGACCGTGGCACCCCCTTCAAGTTTGTTTTACGCTGATTTCATCAAAGTATGGATAATCCGAGGAGTGTGAAATACCATATAGCCAATATGACGTTATATTGTTCCTGGAATGTTCCAGAGGAAGTTTTGCACCAAAGGTCATAATCCTTGACCTTTGACCTTTAATGTTCACAAAGGTCAAATTTTCAAAGTTGTTGAACGAAACTGGGTTTTCGACATTTTGCAGCTAATAACCTGTCACCCGTACCACGTCATGTTGATGATTTTTATAACTTGGTCAAAAATTATCACATTGTCTCATCCTTGACTTCTGAAACAATCTACATCGTCAAATACTACTCATGAACCATCGTCGCCTCCCGGCTTGTTTTTCTGTAATCTCATTTTTGCATGTCCTATCCTTTCATTACTTTTATTTTATTATTAACATCGCCATGAGTTTGAGACGTTGGGATTCAAACTCGTGTGACGTCAGAGCTCATCGGCTCGGCTCTGGTTGGGTGGTTTGTCCTAAGTGATGTCGTCAATCTCTCTGGAAGCTGGGGTTGTGCCATCCAATGAGTTTCAAACAATTAGATGACTCAACCAGTGGCCAAGCCATTCCCTGGTGAGCCATTCAGGGAGAGCATGACATCACACCAGACCAGGATTTTGAACACTAGCTTGGTGCTGAGTCTGAGAGAGGAGTGGGGAATTTTGGGAGTGAGTGCTATGTCAAGAGAGTTGAATGGGGGGAATCCCAAGATCGAGGTCTGTTTCAGAGAGTTCAGCTGGGAATCCCAAGAAAAAGAGCTACATATGCTGTGGAGTTGGTCTGGAGGTCTCAAAGTACCAGCAGTATGTGATGTGATGACATGCAGAGTCTTTCCGGATCACTCTCCCCCCTTCACCTGTTTCCATTATTAATTTGTTCATAAATGTACATTTCTTTTCAGAACGTGGTTGTCCTGTGTCACCATCAGTCGGCCATATGAAACTGGATTAAATAGACTGGGTTTTATTTGTCGATATGCCAAATTTATGTGGGTCCGAATACGAATTGAAAGTGCATGCAGTAATGAATTAGTACTATAATTAGAATACACGATAGTTTTATCTTCGTCGTATAATTATTTGCTGTGTGATTGCTGTAAATTTCACTTTTTATCCCCCGGCACGTGGCGGAAGGCGGATATTGTTGTCGCCCAGGTCGTCCGGCTGTCCGGGCATCAACATTTATAGCTGTGAGTGCGATAACTGTGAGTGCGATAACTGTGAGTGCGATAAGTAATGAATTAGTACTATAATTAGAATACACGATAGTTTTATCTTCGTCGTATAATTATTTGCTGTGTGATTGCTGTAAATTTCACTTTTTATCCCCCGCCACGTGGCGGAAGGGGGATATTGTTATCGCCCAGGTTTTCCGGCTGTCCGTCCGGCTGTCCGTCCGTCCGGCTGTCCGGGCATCAACATTTATAGCTGTGAGTGCGATAACTCATAAACTGTTCGCCATATCGATTTGAAATTTGGGTCACACATGTACCACCTGAAAAGGAAGAAACCTATTGATACACCACACAAATCCAATCAAAGTGGGGTTGCATCAAAGCATGACGTCTTGGTACCCGGGCATCACTGCCAGCAGTTATAAAGTGGTAGTTATAATTATCTATTATTAATTATGTAACACACCAGAACACAAAACGCCACAAACACCACACAAACGTCCTGGCGAGGGTTTGCAATCTCTGATTGCTCATTTTCTTGTTGCATTTTAAAATGTGATGGACCAAGGACATGACATGGGGATGAACATGAGCCAACACATTTGAGGACAGGGAGATGAGTGGCCCACTACAGGGTGAAGTAGAGACCCTTCTATCCCCTAGCAACCAGACCCTCCCTCACTAGCCGACACCCTATAGTAGCTCAGTATCTCCAAGTAGTAATGCTGGGGCAATGGCCATGAAACAAAGTTGACATTCACAAAATAATGGTCATGTTGCTGTAGGCGGAGGCCGATAGTCTGACTGGCAGGTTAGGCAGGACACGGCCACGATGAAGGCTGGCCAAAGGAAAATGGAGGCCGAGTTGGTGGCTGATTAAACCAAAGTAGCAGCTGACTTGGGGGCTAGTATGGAGGCTAGACCCCAAGAGATCAGACATGACCTAGAAGAGGTGGTGGCTGAGCCACAGGAGATAACAGGCAACTTGCCTGTTTTGTAACACAAGAGGTTGTGGCTGAAACACAAGAGGTTGTGGCTAAACCACCAAAAATGGAAATGGCAGTCAAGCCAAAAGAGGTTCAAATCAAACAATTAGTTGTTGAACCACCAAAAATTGATATGGTGGCTGAGCCACATGAAGGGGCAGTGTGGTGGCACAGCTGCAGCATAATGAAACAAAGCCCTGAAGAGAGACTCCAGGGCACAATGTCTATTGGAACAACTTGGTTTGAATTTAGGCATTTTCAGGACTTTGTAGAAGGAAGAAAGGGCTGAGGTGGTGGTGGTGTGGAATGTGAGCCACGGGGTGATTTAATGTGGAGTTGTGACTGCCTCAAGGAACAAGTGTCGGTGACCGTATTTTACAGACCCACCGATGATGCGGAGGAGGAGGACAAAGGAGGAGATGCAGGGAATGCAATTATTCAGAGGCTTATCCCAGTGTGTGTGTGTGTGTGTGTGTGTGTGTGTGTGTGTGTGTGTGTGTGTGTGTGTGTGTGTGTGTGTGTGTGTGTGTGTGTGTGTGTGTGTTTTCTGAGTAGTGATAGTGGCATTAAACTAGAAATTTTGAATGAAAGGAGGAAAAGGAAACACCACCAGGAGAGTTAACGACTGACCGGTTCGATATAGAACCTGGGTGGCTCCCCAAAGAGTCAACAGCTCTTGCACGCATTGTTCATGAGCCGAGGAGAGTGGATGGGGCGAACTGCACAGTCGACCATGCATGGTCAGAGACTGCCTGCACTCAAGTAAGATGTACAGCAGATCGTGCTCACTCTGGGCCAGTAGGGAGCCTATTAGGTTAGGTAGGAAATGGGTGCAAATGGGTGTGTGCGCTCCATGGTACCCATGAGCCTCAGAGAAAAGGATGGAGACCATGGCAGGTAAATTTGGGAAGTGTCCCCCATAAGCCCTGGAGAAAGGGAGGGGAATAGATAGATACATTTGACAGGTGGTCCCCGAGAACCCTAGCCAAAAGTTGGGGGACCATGTTGTGTAGATTTGAGACCCGTGAGGATGATGCGGCAGGCTTGGAGATGGTGAAGGCTGAGGCCGAGTACTGTAGTGCTCCGTGAGGATCCCCCAGGAGCTGGATAGGTTCAGGTATATGGAGACTGACGAACAGCAAGATGGGAATGTAGGACAGATCAAAATTTTGAATGCTTCTACTGCAATGAGTTTATTAATGTGGTGACATTTTGGAAACAAGGTGTGCCTTTCGCCTCCTTTTTTGACTCACCAGAATTTGGAATGAAAGGAGATTATGTGAATGTTTGTTTTTACTGATGACTGTTCTCTTCTGTGTTATATATTTCTACAATAATACGAGTTCATTTTTAGTGTTTGGTACGACTCAGCCGGGGTTTAAACACCGACCTCCCAGACACGGAGCGGACGCTCTAACCATTACACACTGAGTCTGGTATACAATCCTCGACTCTGCATACAAAAAAATTCTAAACCTGGATATAAATGGTGTCTAAGGCTTTGATTTAACTCCCTCCCCCAACCCACCTCCTCCCAACACAAATCCAACAGTATGTTGACAGCAACCTGTGCTCTTTGATAAAATATGTTTGTGACTTGCAGTAAATGTAATGTGTTGCACCACAAGTATTTTCCAAGGCGACAAGTAAGTGCCTGAAAAACTTGAGGGTCATTAACCCTTGGCATGCCCTAGATGGTGTATGTGGTAACCAATTCACAGGAAACCATCCCTCATGGCACAAGTCCTGCGTTTGAAAACAATTCTCTCAGTCCATTGATGGAATTGAGCAGTTGAAACCATTTTATTTAAATCTCAGCTGTAGTGGGTGGCAAAATGAGGAGAAAATCTATTAATGTTTCCTGATGATGGATGTTTTTACTTTATATGTATTGATGAGAATAGTTGCTGGCTTCTTTGTTTGAGAATGAAAGGATTTGGAATGTGCTGGGAGTCAGCCCCGGTGGACGGTTTTAAACATTACGCCTTACCGATGAGCTCGAATAAGCAGTCATGTAGCGTGCCAAATTTTGAAGTGCCGGAGCTCTGCAAAAATGTCGGCTGTGACGTCATCGCCAGATCTACCATCACATCAAGTTTTATCATGAAATTACACCACTTGAGTCCCCAAAATGAGTGATAAATGAAATACTCACGTTTTACCATGATAGAAAAGCTAAACACTCACACCCACTTGATCTCACAATTCAAAATTGTAAATAAATAAATAAAAGTCATTTCAGTTAGTCTCTTCTCTAACCAACTAGGTATTTAAATAAAGAGAAGTTTTATTTATTTATTTAGTACCATGTGGCAAGGGCTGGAAGGATGGCTTAGCCCTGGAGGTATGCACAGATGCCTATAAGCAGTCTTACCTGGGTTAGAATCCATACCCAGCGATAAACTGTCATCCTGGTGTTTCACAGGCAGGGAGATTCATCAATGTCTGTGCCGTCCTTCGGATGGACGTTAATTCTGAGTCTCAGAAAACGAAAACCCGTGGTTCGCATTATGTTGTTTGCTTCGAAGCTCTCCACCAGGGGTCGAAACCTCAGCGAGCAAGGTAGCAGGTTTTCTTTGAGGCAGATGTGGATAAATCGCAACTGCAGGTATTCCATGACACTGCTTGTGGAACTTCACCAACATGCGGCAAAGCTTCCAGGTTTGCACTCCATAAGCATCCACTCTAGTTTGAATAAGATTTGGTGGTTGGGATTATACATTTTTTATGCTGGCCACAAATTTGACTTTGATGGGACCCATGTCCTCGGCACTACATCGAACAAACGACACAGGTTGATTTTGGAAGCGTGGCACGTGAAGAGCCGGGAGGGTGGTCTAATTGGGAAGACGGTGGACATACCCACACAATACACACCTCTGATGGAAATGGCGAAAACTGGATGGTGCAAAACGGCTGGATAAGGTGAGCAACAAACAACACTCAATCCCAAACACTACATCTGCATATGCACAACACCGAACGAGAACCCCAACACTCACAAAACCAACACCTCATCATGCACAACCCAGAGAAGAAACCAGCCATGTTTGTGCCCCGGAAACACAAAAGCAACTAGAACGGGCACTCGGTAGAGCGCATACCTTCACCGCCGCTACTTTTTTCCGAGCACATTTGAAAAACGTCATTTAAAAACGTCCATGACATCACAACCATCAGTCCGATGGACGTCAAGTTTGGTGTTAGACGTCATTGAGGGCAGTCCAACAAAATGGAATGATAAACACTGAAAAAAATCGAAAGTTTAAAAATGACGTCATCTTGTGACGTCATTTTGACGCACTTCCAATGACGTCACTACCAATCGCGGACTACCATCCTGAAAGCTCTTATTTCATGGAACATTTTAACGTTGGTTTCATGTCAATAGCTCTATTAGATCTGAAGTTATGCCTACAAGTATATTTTGACCTTGAGTGTGACCTTGACCATAGAGTTAATTTGCAAAACCTGTTCATAAATAAGCAGATATTTTGGTACTGATCAGAATGCCTGGATTTGGGACAATTTCCTTTACAAACTACATACATATTTGAATATAAAATATCAGGACATTTTAGCCACAATTGAAAAACGTTATGTTCAAACGTCAATGACGTCATAACGGTCAGTCCGAACGACGTCAAATTTGGTGTGTGACGTCCTTAAGGTAAGGTCCTACAAAACGGTATGATCAAAACTGATGAGGTCGAAAATTGAAAATTTACATCATCTTGTGACGTCATTTTGACGCACTTCTGATGACGTCACGTCAAATCTGACACCACGTACCCGAAAGGTATTTCGTCATGGAACAATATGGTGTTGGTTGCATGTCGATAGCTGTCTTATGAAGGAAGTTGTGCTCAAAAGTTTGTTTTTGACCTTTTCATGACCTTGACGTTTGACCCGATCACTCCCAAAATCTAATCAAATCGTCCTTGGATAATCACGAATAATCCCACCAATTTTCATGCAATTCGGTTTTATACTTTCTGAGTTATGCGAATAATTAACAAACAAGCACACATATTCACAAATAAATAAATACACAGTGACCAAAACATAACCTTTCGCAGAATGCGAAGGTAACAAGCGCACACATGCTCACCCACACACATACAACACCAGATTATGTGTAAGTAAAAACAAAAAACAGCAGAGCACCCCATCAATAATGTGATTTGATGTTAATTTGGATTTTGCAAAATAAAAAGCACTCCTCCATTTGTCCTCGAGCACTCGCACATGACCAGAAATGAGCGGTCATATCGAAGTAAACACCGGACACATGCTGAGGCTCAGAGTCCGTTGTGTCTGAGGAAGCCAGCTGTGAAGTTGGTGAAATGTCATCTGAGACCGGGTCTGTTCTTGCTTTTTTGCTCAAATTAGCGGAGTCGATCTAGTTTTTTACTTTTGGCTTGAAGTGCCATCTTCTTGAAAAAAAAAAAAAAAACTTTAAAAATCGAAATATGTCGAGTGTGACGAGCACTCCCCCAATCTCCATTGGACCAAGTCCTACACCAAAGTCACCTCCAATCCGGAAGCCTTGGCCCAGCGACTCCGTCAAATAGACAAAGATTACATGGTCAACATCAATTAAACATCAAATGGAGCTGCCTCTCCAGATTTCAGGCAAATTCACCCTCATCAGGACGGCATACCGATAAATATCTAACCAATAATGACCACATTCATCGTTTATACATCAGACGCACCTCCTGACTGTTATGGTGAACATCGCCATGGATGAGGTCTCACACGGTGTGAGTTTTCTGTTTTGAGAAGCCATTTTACAATTGTTTGAATGTTTCAACCATCCGAGTGTGACGGGAAGGGTTTGAAACAGCATAGCACTTACCTTGTGTGAGTCTTCATGTGTTGCTTTACACAGCTTATTCCGCTTGAGGAGTGTGGGAGGGGCCAATCATTTATATAATCCTAACCACCTGTGTCGTGTCAAAAGGGAGGGTTTGACGCAGTAATGTGTCCCATTTGTCAAAGTCGCAATATTCGCTCGCTTATGCTCACTCATATTTCTCCTTTTCAAATTGGAACCTGTTACTTCATTAAACACCTCCCTTTTGACACGACTTTCCATGCCCGGGGCTGGGTCTTCACCTTCCTTTCATATGATCATTTCTTGAACCAAATTGAGTAGTCATATAGAGATCCCATAAATATTTGTGTTAAATTTTCAGGAATAACTTAA
>NC_140970.1:108005168-108007668 GCF_056783735.1 Eptatretus burgeri
CTCCTGTCTGACATGTGAGTGAGATGGCTAAATCCCCCTCCACTGCTAATGCTGATGCTTATACACATTAGTATTTCGAAACTCATGTTTGCAGTACTCGAATATATTTTTCCACAAAGACTTGGGTATAATTTTGGTAAATTGGTGGTTCATTGTATACCTCAGGTTTTTCCACTCCCTTTTCGGTTTGGACTTATTGAAGTCGCCGTGGCTAAGTGTAACTTCAAAGTCGTAAGCCAGAAATTTAAGTGATTGGAAATCGGACTGTACATCACCCCCTGTTGGCTCGATCAAGCCAGTTCATATGATTGTAAACCTCTTGATCAAAGGAGCTGAATCTCTCTTCCAAACACCTTTGAAGTGATGGTTAAACATCTGATTTCAGAGCTTTAACTTTGGTTGTTGCTCGAGTTGCATTCGTCATACCGTTGTAGTTTACTGCTGTGCAAAGGTATCCCCCATATAGTGAAGGTTCACGACAACGAATGTCTTCATTTTGGACTATTCATTCCTTCACGAAGGTCTTTATTCATGACAATGAAGGAACCAAACCGTCACAGTGACAGTGTCATGTTGATTGTGAAATAATGTCAGTCACTTCCATGGTATGGTGATAAGTGTGATACATTTTCCACGAATACTTTTTGATAGGGTGATTAACTATTCAATGGGGAATTACCTTTTCATAATGAAAGGGTTAAAAATAACCATCTTTGCCACCACCTACCACTGCCATACGAAAACGTGGACTCAAGATTGTTTTGTTAAGTGTAACAACTAAATTAACTTTAATAAGAAATTGGCAAAGCTTAGAAACGAATGAAGAACCGGAAAAAAACGAAATAACTGAAAAACACTGCACAGTCCCCGGAACGATAAGCTCCACCCATCACTCGGAAACACGATCTTTTGCTTCATCATGCACATCCTGGAGTCATAATTGAAAGCCGTCAGGAGTGATTATGACGTAAACCCATTCTGCGACCTGAGCCGAAAATCGTGACGTCACCGCCATGAGCTTCTCACAGCACCATTACAACGATGTTAAATGTATTTTAAACTAATAAATATAAACTAATTTTTATCTCCGGTTTATCGTAGTAGTCTTTATTGGTTTCCAGACTACAAAATATATCAGAAAATGAAAATTGTTTTTCTTTTTATTTTGCTTGAGAGACACAAACACGATTGGTTGACAGTTCTTCTTCATTATTGTTTCGGTATCGGTCAAGTAATTTAAACTTGGACTCAAGATTATTTTGGTAAGTGTTACAACCAAATTAACTTTATTGTTGTGCTGCTGTCTCTATTATTAGAAAACACACACACACACACACACACACACACACACACACACACACACACACACACACACACACACACACACACACACACACACACACACACACACACACACACACACACACACACACACACACACACACACACACACGCATTTAAAGGCCATTTTCCCCGCTAAAGCGGGGGTTAGCCTTGCGGGCCCCATGACAATCTTCTCCACTTTACCCTGTTTTCTGCATCTCCCCTTCTCAATCCCCTTGCCCACATTTCCTCTTCCACCACATTTAGCCAAGTTTTTCTCGGTCTTCCCCGTCCTCTACTTCCGACTACACTCATTTCCAACACTCCTCTCACCCAGTCACTTTCATCCTTCCTCAACACATGACCCAACCATCTCAACCTGTTTCTCTTCACAACCTCCATCACAGACTCTATTCCCATCATCTTCCACAAGTCATCATTTGTCTTCCTCTCTCTCAACGATACTCCACACATCCACCGAACCATTCGCATTTCCACCCTTTCCAGCCTTTGTTGCTGCTCCATGTTCAGTACCCATGTCTCACTCCCATAAATCATCGTACTCCTCACACATGAAGCATACACCTTTCCCTTCAGCTTCAACGACACTCCCCTCTTTGTCAGCACGCCACTCAGTTCCCGAAACTTCTTCCATGCACATCTCACTCTAGC
The DNA here is from genome assembly GCF_056783735.1 of Eptatretus burgeri. Classification (NCBI taxonomy): domain Eukaryota; kingdom Metazoa; phylum Chordata; class Myxini; order Myxiniformes; family Myxinidae; genus Eptatretus; species Eptatretus burgeri. Next base: position 108,007,164 of record NC_140970.1, read on the forward strand.
AACCGTCGAAGAGTCTGATCCACCTTCTCCATTCAGCATGTCTCCGAGATAGCAAAATGTTTTCACCCCTTCCAGCTTCACACCATCTCCGAGATCCAACTCAACAATTCCTTCATCTGCTGCTCCCTCGATGCACACCTTACACTTGAATGTAGCTGCCACACTGGTTAATGACCCTCTCACCCCACTACATTTTCGATGAACCCATTCAGCACACATTGTACACTGAATGGAGTTCACTCCGACACCCTTCCTGCACACAGCACATGGCCATTTCCCAGTCCTTTCCACCTCACCACATGCTTTACCACTTGCCATCACCTTCGTCTTTCCGATATTCACCTTCAAACCTTTTGCCTCCATACATTCCTTCCACTTGTTCATCTTCTCCTTCAGTCCATCCATACTCTCTGCAATCAACACCAGATCATCTGCATACAGCAGCTCCCACGGTAAACCCTCCTTTACCCTCCGAGCCAGCACCTCCATCACAACTACAAATAGA
>NC_140970.1:108015168-108050168 GCF_056783735.1 Eptatretus burgeri
ATGGAGAAAAATGCAATAATTATTAAATAAGGCATATGATACTGATAAAGTACATACGAGGCCATTCAAAAGATTCGACTAACGAAATGCTAACAATGGTCTAAGACCAGCATATTAAAAGGAAAAATCCATATGGAAAGAAATATGTACTGTATGGATATATAAATGTTTTGAGAATTATTTTTCTTGTTACCATATATGGGCTGGCAGGATGGCCGAGAACAGGGGTTCCCAACCTGTGGTACGCGTAACACAGGTGGTACATTTGGACTTTCTCGGTGGTACGCAGCGTGGTACATGGCAGCGTGCTTTTTTTAACGCAGTTTTCATTTTTACTTCTCTCTCATGCAGCTTGTGCACAATAATTAAATTTATATCGAAAGCGGCTGTACACTGACAGCTGTTTGTTATCGGCCATTGTGCACAAGTCTTATTATTCGTTTTGTCTCTACACGCCACACTGTCTTCATTGCTTCTTGCCCGGCTTATTGTTACCGTTATCGTTCACCAGCATCAAGTCAATGCGAAAATATTCGGAGAGTTATCTCAAGTTAGGCTTCACTTCCATCCAAAAAGGTGAATTAGAAGCTCCACAGTGTGTGATTTGTGGAAAAGTTCTTGGCAATCAATCTATGAAGCCAAGTCTATTGAAGCGCCATTTTGATTCTGTTCATCCTGAACACAGCGACAAGGACCATGATTTTTTTCGTCAGAAGGAAAATGCCATGAAAAGAGCACGCTTCGACGGCAGCGGCAGCTTTCAACAGCAGTCCACGGCAGCCGTAAAGGCATCCTACTTAGTTGCACTGCGAATTGCAGAACAGAAAAAATCTCACACCGTCGGTGAAAGCCTCATCCTTCCCGCCACAAAGGATATCGTACGTCTCATGCTGGGAGAACAAAGCGCCAAGAAGCTCAATTCTCTTTCGTTGTCAAACAACACAGTTCAGAGGCGCATTGAAGAAATGTCAACCAATATTCGTGACCAGGTGGTGGCAGAAATCAAGGCATCTCCATGCGGATTTTCTATGCAATTGGATGAGTCAGCTGACGTGGCAAATTGTGCCCAACTGTTAGCGTTGGTTCGGTACGTGCATAAAGCCAAGTTCAAGGATGAAATACTATTTTGCTGCCCGCTTAAAACCACAACAAAAGCAAAGGACATTTTCGAAGAGGTGTCTTCCGTCTTTGATCAAGTTGGGCTGTCATGGGTTGATCTGAAAGGCTGTACTACAGATGGTGCTCCAACTATGTTGGGGTGCAGATCAGGTTTCCAAACACTTGTGAAGGCAGTTGCTCCTGAAGTGCGCGGCCTACACTGTACGAGCCACCGCCACGCACTCGCAGCCAAGGTGCTCCCCAAGCCATTGACTGACGTTCTCTCAACCATGATCAAAATTGTGAACCATGTGAAATCCCAGGTTCTCAATTCGCGACTTTTCAAGAAACTTTGCGAGGATTTCAACTCCGACAATAAAGTTATCTTATTCCACACTGAGGTGAGATGGTTATCCCGTGGAAATATGGCGGAGCGCGTGTTTGAATTGCGAGCTGAGCTTCGTGAATTCTTCGAAAACGATGGAAAACCAAAGACTGTCGATTTCGTCGCTGCTTTGAACGACCCCGACTGGGCAGTGCACCTGGCTTATTTGGTCGACATTTTCTCTCAGTTAAATGCCCTGAACAAGTCTCTTCAGGGGACTGGCGTGACTATCATTGACTTCATAGACAAGGTCAAGGAATTTCAGGAAAAAAAACTCCATCTGTGGAAGACGAATGTCAAAGCGGGAGTGGTGGTCATGTTTTCTTGCACGGTCGATATTCTTCAGAAGCGTGAAAAGAATCCCCCAAGGGAGTTCATACAACTGGTAAAAGATCACCTCGCTTATTTGGATGAGGAATTAAATTCCTATTTTCTGGATCTCAAGGAACTGGATCTGAAAATGATTCGCAACCCATTTCGCATGAATGCATTGGTTTTGCCACCGAGAACAGGACTGCAGGAAAGCTTGATTGATCTCCAGAACGACTCCACAGCCCGAGATAAGTTTGACGAGATGAATCTTGCAGACTTCTGGTGTGGAATGTTGGGGTCTTACCCTAAGCTGGCTGCCCTGGCTGTTCATTCGCTCATGGTATTCCCATCTACATGGCTGTGTGAAGCTGGGTTCTCGTCAGTCGTTATTCTAAAAACAAAACAAAGATCCCTACTGGATGTTGAACATGATGTTCGGTGCGCTTTATCCAAAACAAAGCCTGATATCGACCTGCTTGTGAGCAAGCAGCAAGCTCAACCATCCCATTGACTGGACATTTTACACAATCAAATAGGTACTTACTGTATCATTCTTTTGTTCAGATCAGATTGCTCAATGTCATAGTTGTGAATGGTTAGTATTGTTTAACTCCCCATTGTTGTATCTGTATCGCAAATAAACACTATTTTAGGTAAATTTTGGGACAACTACTCGGTTGGACTCGGTGGGACAACGAACAAGTGAAATGGTACCCCAGTAAAAAAAGGTTGGGAACCCCTGGCCTAGAGGTATGTGCACTCGCCTCTGACCTGTCTCGCCTGGATTTGAATCTTGGCCCAGTTAAAATTGTGATGCATTGACGCCATGTTTGCACAGTGGATCAGGACATTAAGCCTGAAGACCTATGTGCTCGCAGTAATTGGTGGACCTCGCAACACAACAGGGTCTTTGCAAAGAGTAGTCGAGTTATCACCGCCCCCCATGTGAACAAATTCCAAATTCCTATACCAACTTCAATGGAATACCTTGCAATGGCGATTGTCTTGAGTTCCTTTCACCTCAAAACATTTTCGACTCATAACTCCTCAATTGTTAACACTTTGGCCTTTCATTATTATATTTCTTCACTTAATTTTTTATTTGTCAAGATGTAAGTATAGATTATAAGAATTAATATATATATATATATATATATATATATATATATATATATATATATATATATATATATATATATATATATATATATATATATATATATATATATATATATATATATATATATATATATATATATATATATATATGAGCCTGGTGTTGGCGCAGTGGTTAGGGCAGCGGCTTGGGATCCAAAAGGTCCCGAGTTCAAGCCCCGTTGGGCCACTGAATTAATACACCAGGGGGTTGACTCAGCCTGTCATCCTTCCGAGGTCGGCGAAATGAGTACCAGTGCACTGGGCCGGTGTATACCCTGGTTAAAATAGGTGTACCATATCCCTGTGTCGTAAGAGGCGACCAGGGTTGCGTCAGGAAGGGCGTCCGGCATAAAACATGTGATCCCCGCAACGCACACTACTATATGTATATAGTAGTCCCGTTTGTCCCATTAGACAAGAGGGAAGGGACTAACTATATGTATATTAATGGGATAACTGTCTAGGGACCGCTTTATGATGGTTGCTATTGCCTTGGTGGGATGCAGTTCCAAGAACCGCAAAAAAAAAAAAATGTATATATATATATATATATATATATATATATATATATATATATATATATATATATATATATATATATATATATATATATATATATATATATATATATATATATATATATATACATACACACATATAAATATATGTATATATATATATATATATATATATATATATATATAAATAATGTAAAAAAGACGTAATATACACTACCAGTCAAAAGTTTAAGAACACCACCATTTTTCCAGTTTTCACTCAAATTTAAGCAGTTTAATGTTTCAATGTACTCTGAAATTAAAGCATAGAACAAATAAACAATTGCAGAAAAAAAAGAAATCACGGAATCGTTTTGTTGAACAAAAATTATCGAAATTTTTGACTCAACAAAGTAGCCACCTTTTGCAGATATAGCAGCCGAACATACGCGTGGAATTCTTTCGACAATGGAAATCAAATATTGTTTGGAAAGTTCTTCCCAACATTGTTGCATAAGTTCCCACAAATGTGTTGCACTTGTCGGTTGCTTTGCTTTCACCCTTCAGTCCAGTCAACCAGCTCGATGGGGTTTAAGTCTGGAGAATGTGCTGGCCATTCCATGATTTGAAGCCTTCCGTCTTGTTATTTTCTTCTAAGGTAGTTCTGACATCGACTGCAGGTATGTTTTGGGTTGTTATCTTGCCGTTGGATGAACCCCTGACAAACGGTGTAGACCAGAGATTATTGCATGATGCCGCAAAATGCTGTGCTAGCCCTTTTGGTTCAGGGTGCCAGTCACTCTGTGCAAGTCGCCGACTCTGGATCCAGCAAAAGAGCCCCAGCTCATCACGCTTCCTACTCCATGTTCGACAGTTGGTGTCACAAACTGAGGAACCATCCTTTCGCCTACTTGATGGCATACAAAAACTCTGCGTGATGAACCGAAGATTTCAAATTTTGATTCATCGGTCCATAAGACCTTCTTCCAGTTTTCAGTCGTCCACTGGCGGTGCTTCATGGCCCAGGCAAGCCTCTTTTTCTTATTTTGCCATCTTAGCAATGACTTTCTTACTGCCACTCGACCTGTCAAACCTGCAGCTCGAAGTCTTCTCTTCACAGTTGAAACTGAGACTTCCTTACTCTGACGAGTGTTAAGCTGTGCTTGAAGCTGCTGTCCTGTGAGCTGCCGATCATGCAAGCTGTTGACTCTCAGAAACTTGTTTTCTGATTGTGTTGTGGCTTTGGGTCTGCAAGTCCTCTTCCTGTCAGAATTTCCTCCAGTTTCCCACTGCCTTTTGATGGCGTTGGAAAATGTATTCACCGACACCTGGGCTTTTTGCAATTTCTCCAAAGGAAAGACCAACCCTTATAAGGGTTATAATGGTCTCTGTGTCTTCCTTTGTTAATTGTCTTTTTCTCGCCATTATGACAGTAATATACTACTTCCTGCAGTGCAATATTGTCCAAATAATGCTTCAGAGGGTGCAGCAACACAATCTGTTCCAACACTGCTTTTATACAGACAGATCACAGCTCACAGAAAAGAGAAAACTAATTGTATGAAGGTCTCTTATGTAGAAAGGGTACGCAATATTCGAATAAATAAATAATTTGCTTCAAAACTCCTCATTGGCATCTGACTTGTGTGGGGGTTTTTTTCTTTACATTTAAAAATATTATTTTTTTTTCATTACATCCTCAAACTTATTTGTAATTAAATTTATCTGCTTATTTGTTTTATCTACTTTTACCCCAGTTATTTCTTCAATAAGACTTATTTGATATTTCTCACATTCATTATGTTTCTCATTGAAATACCAAGGCTGATTACATGTCCACTCTTTGGTTCGGTTCTATAATTTATAAATCAGCAAAAAAGTCCATGGTAGCCCGTTAAAATCCCCAACCCAATATCTTAACACTTAAATATCTTAACACTTATACTTATAACGATAAGAGAGACTATTGATTCCATTCTCGAAAATATATCCTTATCATCAAATGCTCCTAATGCTTTCATATTTATCTCTTCTGAATATAATTGATGTTTATAACTTCTTATTGTATTCATTTTTCTATACTCTTCCTTCTTCAAGGTTAAACAGTTATAATAATGTTTAACGTTTATTGTTTCCTTGATTATATTTTTCTGTATTCCCTTGAGCTTCTCATCACACCCTTCAATATTATTATTATCAATATACTTACAAGCATAAGATTTTGATCTCAATCCTATAAATTCACTCATAAAGTCCTCCTCAAATAAAAAGTCCTTCTCAAAATCTGTTTTTGCTTCTGTTCTCCTTTTTGTATTAAAATCAATAAACTTCTTCACCCAATAACTGTTGAAATTTCAAAATCCTATGAATTTTCCTCACTCTTAACCCAGCAGATAAATATTGTCTCAAGTTCCTTTGATGCAAAACATAACTTTCTTTATCATTTAATGTAGTAAGTAGTTCTATAAATTGTTTATATCTATTGAATTTAACTTGAATAAAATAAAAGTATTAGCATTGTTTCTGATGGAATGACGAGGAAGTTGAAAGAATGATTGACTAAGATAAATACAATTACAAGAAGAATGTCTCCCTCTTGTGTAGTCGCTGTCCATTACCATTTGGTTTCTCTCATTAACAAAATAATCAAAGATAACGAGGTTCTTTTTTGATTTATCCAAATCTTAGGGAGAAGGTGTATCATCCGTATTATCATGAAGAATACAAGTTATCGGTTTTTATTTCTTTTTATATCTCTGTGCATCACAAAATAGTTGTATTATATCTTCAATGTTGTCATCATTTAGTTTGTTTTTAAGTTTAAATAAACTGATTATATCTTCTTTTTGAAGACCAGCATTAAAACCTTGTGAGAGTAGTTGATACTCAGGTTGAAAACTCGACTTTGTGAAAATTATTAAATTATCATAATCTAAAAAGTTGGGAGTAAGGAGTATCTTTAAAAGTAAGAAGGTTTTTCCACATCCGCTTGAACCAACTATGAGACATCTTCATGAATTTTTAAGATTTTTATGGTTGTTAAATTTTATCTTATTTTCCCAAATGGGTAAAAAATCATTCATTTATATATTTCGAAAACAGGTTATTTAAATTATTATTGGCTTTTTTAGAAACCATATTTTATACGAAGTTCGGGTTTAATTTCAAGATAATCCATTATTTTATTTATACAATATCTTGTGTTGATATTTCCCTGAAAATGACAATCGTGAATAATATGTAACAACAATCCTTTGAATATTTCTCTTATACGTTCAGTTTCTTCCATTGTAAGGAAAGGTGTGTTATCACCTTCATGCTTTTCATTCATTTCTCGAATCAATCGTGTAAAGTAATTCATTTCTGGTGTAAATCTAAAAGAATTATTTTCCTTTTTATATTTTTTATTATCATTAATTAGAAGATAATCACAGAATATACATTGTTTATAGGCTTTTGACTTTTGTTTAATCCCCATCTTTCACACGCAGGACAAATCTCAAATTTTTCATATGGAGAATCAGGGAATTCAAGAGGCTCACAATCTGGCATATTTATAAAGTAAAACTTTACTTAAACGAAAATTCATCTTCGGAATCATCTTTGGTACTTTCACGATCATCTATAAAACTACTTTCATAACTATCGTTCGAACACAAACTCTCAGTATCATAACTGTCATTTGAACACAAACTCTCGGAATCATAACTGTCATCACTTTCATAATCTTCAAAATCTTCAGTTGAATAATAACTCGTATTTAATTTGTAGAAAAAAAAGCTTGGTGTTAGCGAAGAGGTAAGGGCAGCGGCTTGGGATCCAAGAAGTCCTGAGTTCAAGCCCAGTTGTGGGCTTATATATACATATAAATGTATATTTATATATACATATAAATGCATATATATATATATATATATATATATATATATATATATATATATATATATATATATATATATATATATATATATATATATATATATATATATATATATATATATATATACATATAAGTGCATATATATATATATATATATATATATATATATATATATATATATATATATATGCATATAAGTGCATATATATATATATATATATACATACATATATACATATATACATATATATATATATATATATATATATATATATATGTGTGTGTATACACATATAGAGGAGCCGGGTGTCGGCGCAGTGGTTTGGGCAGCAGCTTTGGATGCAAAAGGTCCTGATTTCAAGCCCCGTTGAGCCACTGAATTAATACACCAAGGGGTTGACTCAGCCTGTCATCCTTCCGAGGTCGGCGAAATGAGTACCAGTATACTGGGCCGGTGTATACCCCGGTTAAAATAGGTGTACCTTATCCCTGTGTCGTAAGAGGCGACCAGGGTTGCGTCAGGAAGGGCATCCGGTGTAAAACATGTGCCAAATCACTATGTGGATCATACGGATGATCCGCTGTGGCGACCCCTAACGGGAGCAGCTGAAAGAAGAAGAAGAAGATATAATTTGTAGAAAAAAAACATAACCATCGATATCAATATACTTTTTTTCATTAACAGATTCAACTACGACATTTTTTATATTAAAGGTAATTTTAAAATGATCCTTAACGACTATTGAACGAAATGTCATTTCCTCTGATATATTAGCATCCTTTATTTCATCAGGATTTACATCTTTAGGGTTGTTGAAAAAAATACAAATTTCTCCTTAACGGTCTTATTCTTAACGGTGTAATATCCTTAACGCATATTACAAATGGTCTTATCTATTCTTTCTAAAGCTTATCCATAAGGTTATTATTTTTTGATACTTTTTCTTGTTTCATTGCTTTTTCTAATTTTGAATATATTTCCAGAAGGAGGGGAGAAACTTTTGTTAGAGATACTTTAATTGATGTTCTTCCGGATATACTAAAATCCCTTCCACTGAATTAATTGAAGAACTCATATTATTCACCATAATTGTTTCTATCCAACAGTTGTTATATTCAGCTTTGTTCAATTTTACATCCTTGACATATTTCCCAGTATCTTTTACAAATTAAGAGATTGATTAAAACTTGTCTTTTGTGTCTTGATACATTGTATTTATTAAGTGAAAAAAGTTGGAGGATAAAATGGTTTTAAGCACAGATTCGCCTATAAATTAAACAAAATTTTCATCAAGAACATTTTATTTTAAGCAAAGTTTTATTATATAAACATGGTGAATGCAACGTACTGTGATGTTTGTAATCACGAACATAAATGTTAGGAAAAACATCTTCAAAACAACAAACACACATTCAATCTTTTCAGACAAATATCTCCACTTGACCAAGAAACAAAACATTGTGATAGATGTGATAATGATATTCTTAAATTTCTTTTATAATAAACACCATCAATCACGCAAACACAAGAACAATGAAGAGAGGGAAGGTGCCACTAACTTCTCCATTGAAAAAACTGATGGGGCATTTAAAGGACATTTTTCGTTTTCAAGACCCTGGACCATCTTCAATAATGGAAGCTGTTGATATGGTTAAACAAAGTATTGAAACTATAATTAAAAACACATTAAGTGAAATGAAAACTTTTAAGTTTTATATGGGAGTAAAATTGAAAATGGTAAGACAAGACGATGAAACTACTCCCTATATGAGGACAAACCCTCACTTTATGTCATCATTTCAAGATTTTGTAAGATGTGATGTTTACATTGAACTCCAGAGACAAGAACAAGATGTTGATAACACTGTAGTAGGTAGTGGATTTACTATCACAAAAACAATCTTTTTAGATATACACATCTTAAAACTAGAGGGGGAGCACTCAGGAGAGTGCAAAACCTCCACCGCCAATACTGCTGGGTCACTAAAGTGAACCTGATATCCTATTGATTGTCGGTCAAAACGGATCAGACTCTTCTGAACCACGATCGAATAAACTAAACTAGATCGACGCGCATGCAGAAATGCCAAAAAAAAAAAAAAAAAAAAAAAAAAAATCGAAATTTTTTTGAAAAAAAAAGTGCAAAATTTCTGTTTTATTTTCTCTAACAAATTTTTGTGGGGGGTTGGAAATCTCTTAAAACATGTAGAAATGCAAAAAAAAAATTCAAAAAATTTTCAAATAAAATCGAAATTGTTTTGAAAAAAAATGTTGCAAAAATTTTTTTTTTCTCCAACAAATTTTTTTTTGGGTTGAAAATCACTTAAAACATGTAGAAGTGCAAAAACAAAAATTCAAATATTTTTTCAAAATGCCCGCCATTGTGGCCAAGTCCAAAATCTCATGGCATGATCCTTGGACCATACCGAATCGCCCCACCAAGTCTCGTCGAAATCCGTCCAGGAGTTTTTCCGTAATACTGTTCACAAACAAACAAACAAAAACAAACAGACAAGGGTGAAAACAGTAACCTCCGTCCATCTTTGATTGTGGAGGTTAATCAGATCCTCTTCAAGCTTCTTATTATATTGATTTACCAAAAGAGATAAAACTTAAGAAAGCGGTTGTTAATATTCAAAATAAAGAAAATAAATGTTTTCTATGGTCTGTTCTTGCTCACTTACATCCTCCACAATGGAATCCTGAAAGGGTTGAACATTATAAGAAACATGAGAATACATTAAATGTTAAAGATTTAAAGTTTCCAATGTCATTGAGAGATATTCCTAAATTTGAGAAAATGAATCATCTATCTGTTTATGTATATGGATTAATGGATACAATCAAAGTTCAGATATTAAAAATGTCAAACAACTATAAAAATGATGAAACACACATTGACCTTCTCTACTTTACTTCAAAGGAAAAATCACATTATGCTTTCATCAAAAATTTCTCAAGATTAACCAAATCACAACTATATAAGAGAAAATGTAAAAGGTATCCTTGTAAGAGATGTCTCAACTCCTTTCACACAAAAGAACCATCAAATCAACATTCAAAATATTGTAGCAATCATAAATCAACCATAATCAATTTGCCAAAAGCAGGATCAAACATACCATTCAAAGATTTTAACAAATCTATAAAACATCCGTTTGTGATACATGCTGATTTTGAAAGTATCCTCGAAAAGATAGATACTGTTTCTCCAAATCCAAATAAATATCAAAAACATACTCCTTGTTGTTTCTGTTATTATATCAAATCATCTGTTGGTGATGAATACAACAAGTTAGAACTTTATAGAGGAGATGATGCCTCAGAGGAGTTTGTAAGACGATTGGAAAAAGGCTGTATAAGACGAAGAGAAATAATGGTTAAAACCTATAAACCAATGTCATTAACAAAGGGAGAGAAAAAGGAATTCAGAAAGAACAGTATCTGTCAAATTTTTGAGGAGGAAATTGAGGGAGACGTCAAGGTTAGGGATGACTGTCATCTTACTGATAAATATAGAGGCCCAGCTCATTCCCGTTGTAATCTTAATTACAAGCCTCCAAATTTTATTCGTCTTTCTTCACAACAACGCTCACTATGACACACATCTATTTATAAATGAACTTTCAAAGACATTAGGAGATAGTTCTGCCATTCCGAACACAGATCAAAAATACATCTCATTCACAAAAACAATTCATACATCCCCCATCACCAATATCAGATTTCTTGACACATACAAGTTTATGTCAAGTCCATTATCTAACTTAGTATCAAATATTAAAAACTTCCCGAATCTTAAATCACATTTTTCAAATCAAGAAGAGATTGATCTCTTATCACAAAAGGAATATATCCGAGTGACTATATGGATTCATTTGAGAAGTTTAAAGAAACAACTTCCTTCAAGGGAACGTTTCTATGGAAAGTTAAATAAAACTCATATTTCCGATAGAGATTATACACAAGCTAAAAAGGTTTGGGAGAAGTTTGATAAAAAGAATCTTGGAGAATATCATAATTTGTTTCTTAAAACTGATGTATTGTTATTGATTGATGTGTTTGAAACTTTTAGAACAGTCTGTCAAAATAAAAATTCTTATGGATGAAACCCCGTTCACTATTTCACAGCCCCAGGCTTGTCTTGGAGTTCTATGTTAAAAATGACAAAACAAAATTTGGAATTAATCAGTGATATAGATATGCTTTTAATGATAGAGAAAGCTAAGAGGAGGAATATCTCAAGTATGTTCCAAGAGATATGCTAAAGCAAATAACAAATATCTTCCTGATTATAGTAAAAATGAGGACAACTCTTACCTGATGTATTATGATGCTAACAATTTGTATGGGTGGGCTATGTCTCAATGTTTGCCTTATGGAAAGCTTAAATGGGTTCATGAAAAACATTATGAAAAAGTTTTACTTGACATTGTTATCTCCTCTCAAAAAGAATTGGCTGAATTTGAAGTTGGATATTATTTTGAGGTTGATTTAAAATATCCAGAAGAACTTCATAACAAACATAAAGACCTACCTTATGCCCCTGATAAAGAAAGTCCAAGAAAAGGGTGGTTAAGTGATTACCAACAGTCATTTTATATAAAAGGTAAATCTCCAGAAAAACTACTTACAACATGATATGATAAAGAAAGTTGTTTTACATCTGTGGGGGAAAAATTTATATTAATGTATTTTAAATTGTAACAAATGGAGTTTCAGAAATGTGACTTTTATGCTGCAAATTGAATTGGCTGTCATTTCTGGCCAAAAGACTTTTGCCCAAAATGATAAGAAATGTGTTGTTCTGGAGCAAAGTGACCGAGCTGATAAATGAACCTTTGCTTTGAAAATGTACGAAGTGGCTTTTTGTCTTAAGGACACGTCTACAGTTTGGGTGAATATCCCCCAACCTCTCTCTCATGGAAGTATAAATATTTTGAAAGGCACATTGTTCTCAGTACGAGCACGTGAGGAAGTATAGTTTCTCAGTGGCTCGTACTCCTTGGAACTGACCAAGTACCAAGTTAGAATAAAACTCTCTGATGTAATGTAGAAGTGAATTGAATCGGGTTGGTCTAAATATTAACTAAAATAAGAATAAATGAAATAGAACCAAATAATATTGCAATCAAATGGGGATTCTTAAGTTCATTGTACAAAGGTGAGAAGTGTATGGTGGATAATTAGGAAATAAATTGTTTCACAAGGAAGGACTTGTGTGGACATCAGTTGGCGCACCCTCTGGACATAGGGTTTTTGTAGGGTTTTATAATCAAATCGGACAAACGTTAAACTCTGTCTGAAGTCAAATAGGATTCCACAATTGACCAGTTAGAATCCTTCAGGAGGACAACGATCACAACAAGGTGGGTTAAAAAAATCCACATCAGTTGGCGCCGAGACTCGGATTAGAACCAACGTTGGTGCGGTGCTCGTGACCGGAGGTGCTTAATCTGCCGGAGGCAGTGCCTGGAGGAACGACAAGTGCTTGAGCGAAGTTAAGGGAGAGCGCTCTCAGCAGGTAACGCATTTCGAACAAAGAAAAGTTCATTGTCAGATAATTTTATTGAGAGAAAGAAGAGGATCCGGCGGAGGGAGTCCGTTTTAAAGTAAACGATAAGTACTGTAGTTGTTTTAGAAAAGTGCTGGAGAAGAAGAGGAGTCAGATGACAAGAAGAGGCTCGTTAAGGAGCCAGACGCGTAATTAAATGGGCATGATGAAGCGACATGCCACATGTTTGCATTGATACGGACCGGCTATGAGAGAGATGGCCGAGGACACGGCTGAGACGCCGAGATAGGGTTAAAATAGATAAATATTATAAGTTACCTGTTTGTAAGAGTTTTAAGAGTTACTTTTTGTTCATTGAACTCACTGGAAGTTTGTTGGCAGTGAGGTTGTTATATTATATTGTGTGGAGGTTTTACGGATTTGTAAATGCAATGATTTGCACGAAACGTTTTGTGGAGTGCAGGAGATGATTAACCAGCTGGGAGCATGGTTGGTGATTTGCATTGAGATGCGATGTGTTACTGAGAGTAAAAAATGAAACTTGTGCGATTCCAATATTCACTGCAATGAAACGTGTTCTGTTGGGATTTTGACGATATTTTAACTCGTGCTGAGTTGAGCTGTGGGTTTGTTTGAAATGGCATGTTATACATTCTTTGCGTTGCATTTCCACGCGAAGGTCGCAAACTACACTGTGTGAGACCCCCTCCACTCGATCTGTGGGGGGTGGCATATCTTTACACTGAGTCTTTGTTCGAGCCTTTGCTTTAGGTGTGAAATTCGATTCATATGCAGATTCAAGAGGATGAGATAGAAATGTGATTGGTATTTGTCACGTGATCACATGCGAGTCTATTAGATGCAATGCTGTCTAGTGTATGTGTTGAAGCCATGACAGAGTAATGCTAAACTGTGGGTTTTGCCTGTCAGAGTTTTTTGCCTTTTTCTTCCCACTGGATGTGGAGAGAACTTCCTGTTCCTCGTTCCTTGGTGTTTGTGGCGCACACTCTCGACTGAATCTGTTTAAAGTGAAGTCCATTTAGGAAAAAGTGTTGAAGTTTTATTTTACAACCATCGGGATTTTGAATAAATTGTGAAATAACAATTGTGAATGTGGATATACTGCATGTGATTTAAATGTAGAAACGTGATTTGGAATGATTTTAATGATTTGATGATGTTTAGCACGTGGGGCAATTCACAGATAATAGATGATTCCCTCGGATGGACGTTGAAATATTGTTTTATTCGTCTGCGAATGTTGAGGTTACCTGAACTTGTGCTGGGAAGGCAATGGCAAACAACCCAGTGTAACCATTTGATCGATTCAGTCAAGGTAAATTCATGATTTAATTGGATAGATGCTGAAGATTAAATTTTTCATTTCTGGATTTTAAAAGGAAATATTTTGTTTTGACCAAAAAGTTGTTTAAGAGAGTTTGGATGTTTATTAGTCTGAAGTTTAAGATGCTTTTCTAAGACTGGGATAAAGCTTGTGGAGGGTGAAGCTGCATGTGTAGACAGAGTGTTTGAGCTGCAATTTAAATGATATTTGACAAGTGATTTGACAATTTTTGTAAAACTGTTTAAAATGATTTATTTGTTTTGATAAAAGAAAATGGATTCGTAATTGAGAAGGTTTGAGGAAGTGAAAGATGGTTTGTGTATGTGAGTTGGAAAAATGGCAGCATGTTTGCTGTTTTGGTGAGAGAGAAGTGGACAGATGGAGAAATGTCAGAGATTTAAATTGTCGATGGAAATAGCAAATGAGATGGATGTTTTGAGTATACGTACAACTGGGATTTCTGTATATTTTAGCATGTTGTTTTGGGAAATAACAAGGAAAGGGATTAAAATATTGATATGACATATAATGCAAGTTAAATGCTTCCATAACAATCTTTGTTAGTCTTGTAGAACTACATGTGCCCATGACGTTTATTGATTGGTGTTTAATTGATGCTTTGTTTGTTTCGGAGTGTTGAAAGCAGTCTTTGAAGCAATGTACGATTTCATCTAAATGAACTTTGGAATGAAATTCCACACAAAGATTGGACGATGGGAGAACCCAAATTTGAGTGATTGAGCATTCAACACATGATTATGCCTCCCCTTCCTGAGGAGATAAGATGGACCAATGTGGGAAAAGAAAGAAAAAACCCACTGAGAAGGTTGAGCAAAGTCTTAACGTCGGCGTTGTGTGGTGCCTGCGTGGAGGAATGTTCTCAGCCACACTCTCGATTTCCGCTCTGCAAATACATCGTGAACTTGCTGTGGTCACTTCAATGTACGACAGGCCTGGAGTTCCACACTGCGCTCCTTCAACCCAGTGTCCGGCCCAAACTTGTACTTACCCACATCTACCTTCTCCTCAGCTCAAGGAGTGCTTCGATTGTGTTTCCCGTTGGGTGCCGCTCTATCCACACCCTGACCTGTTTATCTTCTGACTTCGGGTAGCATGTTTCCAATGTGTGACACATGCTGATGAACAGCTCATAAATTAAATGGAAACACACTCATTTTCTGATATGAGCACTCGCTGCCATTGTTCAGGTCAGGTATGGGAGCATGTGCCAGAACAGCGCGTCGCTGCGTCCACTTTCCGCCGGTACTCCAGGGGCCTCCGTCTGGCCATCCCCCAGGCAGATGCCAGGCCCATCCCCATCTCCTTGAGATGATGGTCAACCTGCTGTAACCATGAGGCACGTGGTCGGCCCACTGGCCTCCTCCACTCATGAGACTCCCTCGCTGAGAGAATCTGGTGAGCAGGATCAGCGTCAGGAAAACGAGCCACATGTCCATACAGCCGCAGCTGACGCTCACGGACTATGCAGGTAACAAATCTCATCCGAGTCTCTCTCAGCAATCGCTCGTTGGACACAAAATCCGACCAGCGATAGCCAAGGATTCTCCGAAGAGACCTGGTACCAAAGGAATTAAGTCTCCGTCTCAGATCCTTGGTCAAAGTCCAAGTCTCGCACCCATAGAGCAAGACTGGAAGTACCAAGGACCTGAAGACTCGGACTTTCGTCCTCCCGCACAGGTACCGGCAGCCCCACACCCCATGATCCAGTGAATCCATGACTCCCCAGGCCCGACCCAGACGTCTATTGACCTCCGGCTCACAACCTGCGGAGACATGAATATCACTGCCAAGGTAAGTGAATCTATCCACGACCTCAACATCCTCACCACAAACAGACACAGACAGGACAGCAGCATCCAAGATGTCACCGAAAGCCTGGATCTTTGTTTTGACCCAAGAAATCCGTAATCCCAACGGCTCCGACTCCTCATTCAGCACCTCGAGGGCCCCCAAGAGGATGTCTAAAGTCTCCGCAAAGATGACTGCATCATCTGCAAAATCAAGGTCCGAGATCTTGACATTGCCAAACGATGCACCGCAACTTGATCTCTCCGACATCCTCCCAAAATCCAGTCCATACAAGTGCTGAAAAGTGTGGGGGCAAGTACACATCCCTGACGAACTCCAGTAACAACTGGAAATAAGTCAGAGGCGGTACCACCACACTTCACAGCACTCTCAGTACCAGAGTAGAGTTCAGACATCAGATCGATCAGTTTCGGTGGCACCCCACGAAGACCAAGAATCCTCCAGAGGACATCCCGATTCACTGAATCGAACGCTTTACAGAGATCAACATAGGCTGCAAGCAGCCCCTGCCGAAACTCTCGTCTGCGTTCGGTGAGTACACGAAGTGCAAGGATACGGTCAATCGTTGACCTCTTTGGTGTAAAGCCTGACTGCTCTGGACGCTGGTGCTCAAGCAGATGGTGGCGAACCCTATCAAGAATTATCCGAGCAAAGACCTTGCCCGGCACTGAGAGCAGCGTCACCCCTCGGTAGTTGTTGCAGTCTTGGCGATCACCCTTCCCTTTCCAGAGAGGGACAACAAGGCCCCTCTTCCAGTCAGTTGGGATGATGCCTGTGTTCCAGGCAGAGCACAAAACTGCATGCAACGACACGAGTGCAGCATTTCCACCAGCCTTGAGAAGTTCGGCATGGATGCCACAGATCCCTGGAGCTTTGCCCCGTTTCAACTGGTTCACCGCAGCCCGTGTTTCCACAAGCGATGGTGGACCACAGTTGATTCGAGGGTCAGCAACAGGGATTATGTAACACCCTTGACGTCCAACTCGACAGCTGGGGGATCCAGCCTGGTACAACCGCTCGAAGTAACCGGCCCAGCGGGCCTTCACTTCAGACTCCTCTGTCAAGAGCCTACCACTCTCTGCTCGAACTGCAGTGCTCCGAGGGATGGGCTTGGATGAACGTAATGTCACGCGAATTCCCCTGTAAGCGGGACGAGAATCACCTGTCCACAGGTGATGCTCTACCCCCTCACAGATTCCTCGCACATAGGCCTCCTTGTCCACCCTCAGTGCACGTACAGTTTTACGCCTCAGCTCCCTGAACAGCTCAGCTCTGCCATTCAGCCTGGCCCTGCGACTCTGGTCAATGGTATCCAGTGTCCCTTGAGAGACAAAATTCTTCTTTGCCCTGCGGTGAACTCCAAGGCATCCACCGGCAACATCAAGGACGGTGGTCTTGAAGGTGTTCCACAACTCTTCAGGACCCCCAAAGCACCCAGACCCCCAAGTGTCCACTCAGCCTGTTCGCAAACTCCTCAGCTACTCTCTCATCCCTGAGCTTGGCAACATCCAGCCTAGGCTGGGATGGTACCATTCTCCAGGATTTAAGGTGCAGCTTTAGAGTTGCTACAACAAGCCTGTGGTCAGTATTGAGGAACTGAGCACTCCGGTAGACCCTGCAGTTCTGGATCATCCTCCAGCGACCGTCAATGAGGACATGGTCAATCTCCTTTGCCACACCGCCAGCGTTGGAATACCAAGTCCAGCGATGAGCTTGCGGGCGCTGAAACCATGAACCAGCCACCCTAAGTCCATGACTTCTTGCAAAGTCAAGGAACTTAGTGCTATTCTGGTTCATAGTTCCTGACCCATGGGGACCAACACACACCTCATAACCGTCCCTATCAGTTCCAGTCGATGCATTGAAATCCCCCAAGACTAGAAGTGTATCTCGTCTGGGGCACTGATCAACCACAGACTCGAGTGTGGCGTAGGATGTGTCCTTCACGGTAACATCACTCGCCTCAGTCGGAGCATAAATAGAGACCAGGGAAATGACACCTAAGGAGTGACGAATCCTTAATCTCATAATACGCTCGTTGACCGGTGTTACCTCAATTATCATTGGGGTCAGCTTATTGGACACAGCTACAGCAACTCCTTGGGTATGGTAACCATCAGAGCGACCAGACCAATAGTAGGTGTAACCACCCACCATTATCTCGCCGCAATCCGGTCTCCGAACTTCAGAGAGAGCTGCAACCCCGATGTCCAAACGCTTGAGCTCAGATGATAACAGAGACAGGTGATCATCCTCTCTTAGGGATAGGACATTCCAGGCACCCACCCGAAGGGACCGCCTCAGGTTAACCCAAGGAGACCGCCGTCTGGTGGACGACACCTCAGCACCACTCCGACACACTCTCCCGCAATCTGACCCAGGGATGTTACCCCGTGGTTTCCCTCCTATCAAAGATTGGGGGTCCCGAAGGCTTTGCCCCAATCCCATCATCCGGTGAGCTGCCCTGCGAAGGGAAGCTGCACAGGAGGTACTCCCACGGAGTGGGTTTTCAGATTTTTTTGCGTTTTTGCGTTTTGCGGAATGAAGCGTTTTACGGTGGCTGGAGTGCAAATCCTGCCACCAACCTCCTAATAAGAAGTAGCCCAACTGCAGGAGGACGTCCGCAGACACAGTTGGGCACTAGGTATGGATGGCCGTTGGCTCACAATTAGCTCCTCCGCCCTTTGACAGGTTTTGTTTTTAATCCTGCTGGGTGTCCATATCCAAACACCCTCCTCACCAGAAAACCTGGTGGGGGAGACGGTTTAGTCGCCGACAACCCGACCATGGAACAGGTTAGTACAGGTTTACATGGTACCTGTAGCAGGTCACAGATCGAACCTGACCTGACGAAGGTCTTGAATTGATTGTTGATTGAACTTGAATAATGGAAATCTTTTCTCCTTCAGGAATGGGACATGGTAATCATGTGTAAGAAAAATTATTCAAATTTTCCTTAAAAAAAAACGGGGGAGTGTGGGGGAAAAA
Organism: Eptatretus burgeri; assembly: GCF_056783735.1. Taxonomy (NCBI): domain Eukaryota; kingdom Metazoa; phylum Chordata; class Myxini; order Myxiniformes; family Myxinidae; genus Eptatretus; species Eptatretus burgeri. The sequence continues at coordinate 108,034,178 of NC_140970.1, forward strand.
TTTATATTAATGTATTTTAAATTGTAACAAATGGAGTTTCAGAAATGTGACTTTTATGCTGCAAATTGAATTGGCTGTCATTTCTGGCCAAAAGACTTTTGCCCAAAATGATAAGAAATGTGTTGTTCTGGAGCAAAGTGACCGAGCTGATAAATGAACCTTTGCTTTGAAAATGTACGAAGTGGCTTTTTGTCTTAAGGACACGTCTACAGTTTGGGTGAATATCCCCCAACCTCTCTCTCATGGAAGTATAAATATTTTGAAAGGCACATTGTTCTCAGTACGAGCACGTGAGGAAGTATAGTTTCTCAGTGGCTCGTACTCCTTGGAACTGACCAAGTACCAAGTTAGAATAAAACTCTCTGATGTAATGTAGAAGTGAATTGAATCGGGTTGGTCTAACTATTAACTAAAATAAGAATAAATGAAATAGAACCAAATAATATTGCAATCAAATGGGGATTCTTAAGTTCATTGTACAAAGGTGAGAAGTGTATGGTGGATAATTAGGAAATAATTGTTTCACAAGGAAGGACTTGTGTGGACATCAGTTTTATCAATGTCAATAGGGTTTTTTGTAGGGTTTTATAATCAAATCGGACAAACGTTAAACTCTGTCTGAAGTCAAATAGGATTCCACAATTGACCAGTTAGAATCCTTCAGGAGGACAACGATCACAACAAGGTGGGTTAAAAAAATCCACATCACATCAAAGGAACTTGAGACAGTATTGTTGCGGGGCCGGGTATCAGCGACGAGCACAACCGCGAGATGAAGCAGTGGAGTCAGCTCCACCGATCACCCGGAATTTATAGGTCATCACCCCTCCAGATAACTCCGGAGCCGACGGGTCCCTTATCGGACAGAAGTTTGCCAATAGGTCGACCACGTGGGGTAGGGTCGATTGCCAATTTCAATTTACCTCAATATCCACGTCGTCCAAACTACCGGGGAAATTCACCCTCGACGATGCTCATACGGAACGAGATGCGAGCATACTCGAACCGTGTGCAACCCGAGCGGACGGTCACCGAGCTTTCGTCAGTCCAAATGTCCCTTTACAGCGGGGTAATTCTCCAACACGCACCGTGTTAAACCAATAGAAGAAAGACAAGAACGAACCGATACATTTAACACATGAGTGTACTTACAGAAGGGAGCGGGGTGAAACACAGAGCAGAATTAACACCGAATATCGTCATGCAATGTACAAAGTGCAAGCACTTAACAATTTCTACTTGCAGACGGGCCCACAGACAGATGCACACCCAAAAGAAACAAAAGGGACCTTCCCCCCTCGTGCGGTCTTCGATGAGACGAGCGAACCAGGACGAGACCAGTCGCATCGAGATGCGACCAGGCTGCGCCAGCGACGACACGAGAGCAGAAGCGTCGAGTAGAACAGACCGTGCCAGCGACGACACAACACCAGAAGCGTCGAGCAGACCAGACCGCGCCAGCGACAACAGAGATCTGACCAGCGCCAGCGACGGGACGAGCCGAGCGCCAGAACACGTGCTCAAGAAGACGGAGCGCAGATTATTTGTTCTCTGTTCCTTCGTCCTCTTCTCGGGCGTGGTCCGCTCATGTGTGGCCTGCCTCTATTCGTCGACCATCGGGGAACTCGCTCGCATCTCCCTGATTTGGCGAGAGCGACGTCAGGTCCTTGTGAACTCCACCCATGTACGTGCTGACACACACGTAGGCGATGGCGTCGGTGTGAGGAAGCGAGGTGAAGGTGTGTTGTTGTAGTTATCAGGGGTGTAAAAAGTAAAAGAGAACCCTAACTATCGAAATAACTCCGCAGCGCATGAACATTTAATTCCCATGAGACTAGGGGATGGATTCTAACTTCTTCATTTATTTATTCAATTAGACTTATTTGATATTTCTCACATTTATTATGTTTCCCATTTAAGTACCAAGGCTGATTACATCTCCACTCTTTGGTTTGGTTATTGCTTGGTTCTATCATTTATAAATCAGTAAAAAGACGCCCCTCAACACTTATACTTATAACCATAAGGGATACTCTTGATTCATTTCTCTAAAATATATGTTTTATCATGAAAAGCTCCTAATGCTTTCTTATTTATCTCTTCTGTATATAATTGATGTTTATAACTTCTTATTGTATTCATTTTTCTGTACTCTTCCTTCTTAAAGGTTAAACAGTTGGAATAATGTTAAAAGTTTAATGTTTCCTTGATTATATTTATCTTTATTCCCTTAAGCTTCTTATCACACCTTTCAATATTATTATTATCAATATATGTAAAAGCATAAGACTTTGATCTCAAACCCACAAATTCACTCATGACCTTTCCACCCAACTCATCCTGAAACTTACCAATAACCTTTTTATTCTTTAATGAAAACAACATACTATCAGACTTATAATTACTTGTAACATATATATATCAATATTATCAATCATATTCTCATATACATCACTTGTCTTAATTTCTAATATAAAACTATCTGTATCCATATATAACAATGACACATTATCCTTATAATTTAATTTTAAATTATTATGGTAATAGTATACATTAACGACTTCGACAAGTCAAGAATTGATGTTCCGATATAAATTGGTTTATCCATTTCAATACTCTCTTTTTTCAAATGAATAGCACAAAAGTTCTCTGCAAACACCTCCGCTCGTTCAAAACTTGGTCTATTAATTAACTTTGAAGCCTGTTTCCAAGATGTAGAAAGTCTTATGTTTTGTTGATTCCTAACATTTTCCACAGTCTTTCGAAATACAGCATTATTCATTAATTTATAAAAGTCCTTCTCAAAATCTGTTTTTGCTTCTGTTCTCCTTTTTGTATTAAAATCAATATATTTCTTTAACCAATGACTGTTTACATTTCAAAATTCGATGAATTTTTCTCACTCTCAGCCCAGCATATAAATATTGTCTCAAGTTGCTTTGATGTAAAACATAACTTTCTTTATCGTTTAATGTTGTAAGTAGTTTTTTCTGGACATTTACCTTTTATATTAAATGACTGTTGGTAATCATTTAACCATTCTCTTCTTGGACTTTCTTTATCAGGGGCATAAGGTAGGTCTTTATGTTTGTTATGAAGTTCTTCTGGATATTTTAAATCAACCTCAACATAATATCCAACTTCAGCTCCATCCAATTCTTTTTGAGAGGAGATAACGATGTCAAGTAAAGCTTTTTCATGATGTTTTTCTTTAACCCATTTAAGTTTTCTATAAGGTAAAGATTGAGACATAGCCCACCCATACAAATTGTTAGCATCATAATACATCAGGAGAGAGTTGTCCTCATTCTTATTATAATCAGGAAGATACTTGTTATTTGCTTTAGCATATCTCTTGGAACATACTTGAGATATTCCTCCTCTTTTATCCTTCTCTATCATAAAAAGCATATCTATATCACTGATTAATTCCAAATTTTGTTTTGTCATTTTTAACATAGAACTCCAAGACAAGCCCGGGGCTGTGTAATAGTGAACGGGGTCTAATCCATAAGAATTTTTATTAAGACAGACTGTTCTAAAAGTTTCAAACACATCAACCAATAACAATACATCAGTTTTAAGATACAAATCATGATATTCTTCAAGATTCTTTATATTAAACTTCTCCCAAACCTTTATAGTTTGTGGATAATCTCTATCGGAAATATGAGTTTTATTTAACTTTCCATAGAAACTTTCCATTGAAGGAAGTTGTGTTTCTTTAAACTTCTAAAATGAATCCATATAGTCATACGGATATATTCCCTTTTGTGATAAGAGATCAATCTCTTCTTGATTTGAGAAATGTGATTTAAGATTCGGGAAGTTTTTAATATTTGATACTAAGTTAGATAATTAATAGACTTCACATAAACTTGTATGTGTCAAGAAATCTGATATGGGCTATGGGGGATGTATGAATTGTTTTTGTGAATGAGATGTATTTTTGGTCTGTGTTAGGAATGGCAGAAATATCTCCAGATGTCTTTGAAAGTTCATTTATAAATAGATGTGTGTCATAGTGAGCATTGTTGTGAAGAAAGACAGGAATAAAGTTTGGAGGCTTGTAATTGTGATTACAAAAGGAATGAGCTGGACCTTTATATTTACCAGTAAGATGACAGTGATCCCTAACCTTGACGTCTCCTTCAATTTTATCCTCACAAATATGACAGATACTGTTCTTTCTAAATTCCTTTTTCTCTCCCTTTGTTAATGACATTGGTCTATAGGTTTTAACCATTATTTCTCTTCGTCTTATACAGTCTTTTTCCAATCGTCTTACAAACTCCTCTGAGGCATCTTCTCCTCTATAAAGTTCTAACTTGTTGTATTCATCACCAACAGATGATTTGATATAATAACAGAAACCACAAGGAGTATGTTTTTGATATTTATTTGTGTATGATTTATTTGGATTTGGAGAAACAGTATCTATATTTTCAAGGATACTTTCAAAATCAGCATATATCACAAACAGATATTTTATAGATTTGTTAAAATCTTTGAATGATATGTTTGAACCTGCTTTTGGGAAATCGATTACGGTTGATTTATAATTACTACAATATTTTGAATGTTGAGTGAATCGTTCTTTTGTGTGAAAGGAGTTGAGACATCTCTTACAAGGATACGTTTTACATTTTGTCTTATATAGTTGTGATTTAGTTAATCTTGAGAATTTTTGATGAAATCATAATGTGATTTTTCCTTTGAAGTAAAGTGGAGAAGGTCAATATGTGTTTAATCATTTTTAGAGTTGTTTGAAATTTTTAATATCTGAACTTTGTGTGTATCTGTTAATCCATATACATTAACAGATAGATTGTTCATTTTCTCAAATTTAGGAATATCTCTCAATGACATTGGAAACTTTAAATCTTTAACATTTAATGCACTCTCCTATTTCTTATAATGTTCAACCCTTTCAGGATTCCATTGTGGAGGATGTATGTGAGCAAGAAGAGAACATAGAAAACATTTATTACAGCACGTGCGCTGTATGCAATTGCACCGAGTTTTAAATGTCCCCGGCGTCGTCTACCACTTCTCCGGTGGGTCCGGTGTACCCCCCCCCCCCACGTGCCTCAAGACAGCCAATGACGGCTGTCCGGTAGACGCAGTGCGTAACCTCGATGAAAATGGCAACAATTGACGGAAATACCCGAGTATTTCAATGGAAATTTGTGAAAGTAATGTGTTATATTTGTGAAAACCATTTAATTTATCGCTTGATGGAAAAAAATGAAGAAACGCTCCCCTCATGTACGAACGAACGAAAGACGTCATTTCCGTCCACCATGGTATTTTGCGCCAAACGCAGAAAGCTAAGTTCTTCTTATGCCATCATTCTCTTTAATATTAGCCATAAACAAGTGTTTCATCATGCATTAGAAATTGAAATTTACTTACAACAAGAACGAAAAAATAATCTCCTCAGATTCAACAAGAACGAAAAAAAAATCCTTAAACATCATCTGCAGGACAAGACCAATCGAGCTGAAGGAAACGATACTGTAACTGCACTGCTCCTGATTGGTCAAAGGACACCACGTGTGTTGTGTGGGCGGTGTTATGCACGAGGATTCCAGGCGAAGTTCTTCTTATGCCATCATTCTCTTTAATATGAGCCATAAACAAGTGTTTCGTCATGCATTAGTAGTTGAAATTTACTTACAATCATTCTTTCGCGGCCTCCTGACACGCTGTATCGAACGATTTCATTCCTTCTGTTATATATAAAGGTGCTTATCACAATAATAACGAGATTTTTAAATTTCAAATATTAAGTACAATTTTTAATTGTTTTTCAACAGAAAAAGCATAAATTGCATATTTTAACATTAGTGTACTCATTTGATTCACCACACGCACTGCATTAAGGATTTCTCTTGTTATCTTTGTTTTGAATATTAACATCCGCTTTCTTAAGTTTGATCTCTTTTGGTAAATCAATATAAGAAGATCTGATTTTAAGGTGTGTATATCCAAAAAGATTATTTTGTGATAGTAAATCCACGACCTACTACAGTGTTATGAACATCTTGTTCTTGTCTCTGGAGTTCATCGTAAACATCACATCTTAAAAAATCTTGAAATGATGAGATAAAGTGAGGGTTTGTCCTCATATAGGGAGTAGTTTCATCGTCTTGTCTTACCATTTTCAATTTTACTCCCAGATAAAACGTAAAAGTTTTCATTTCACTTAATGTGTTTTTAATTGTAGTTTCAATACTTTTTTTTTACCATATCAACAGCTTCCATGATTGAAGATGGTCCATGGTCTTGAAAACGAAACGATCATATTTTTAAATGCCCTTTAAATGCCCCATCAGTGTTTTCAATGGAGAATTCTTTCCCTTTTTTCATTATTTGTATTTGCATGATTGAAGGTGTTTATTATAAAAAAAATTAAGAATATAATCATCACATCTATCACAATGTTTTGTTTCGTGGTCAAGTGGAGATATTTGTCTGAAAAAATTGAATGTGTGTTTGTTGGTTTGAAGGTGTTTTTTATAATATTTATATTCGTGATTACAAACATCGCAGTACCTTGTAGTCACCATATTTATATAATAAAACTTTGCTTAAAATAAAATGTTCTTGATGAAAACTTCGTTGAATTTATAGGTGAATCTGTGCTTAAAACCATTTTATCCTCCACCTTTTTTCACTTAATAAATACAATGTATCAAGACACAAAAGACAAGTTTCAATCAATCTCTTAATTTGTAAAAGATACTGAGAAATATGTCAAGGATGTAAAATTGAACTAAGATAAATATAACAACTATTGGTTAAAAACAATTATGGTGAATAATATGAGTTCTTCAATTTCCTTCAGTGGAAGGGCTTTTATTATATCTGGAAGAACACCAATTAAAGTATCTCTAACAAAAGTTTCTCCTCTCCTTCTGGTAATATATACAAAACGAGAAACAGCAATGAAACAAGAAAAAGTATCAAAAAATAATAACCTTATGGATGAAGCTTTTGAAAGAAAAGATAAGACCATCTGTAATATGCAAGGAGAAATGTGTAATTTTTTTCAACAACCCTAAAGATGTAAATCCTGATGAAATAAAGGATGTTAATATATCAGGTGAAATGACATTTTGTTCAATAGTCGTTAAGGATCATTTTAAAATTACCTTTAATCTAAAAAATGTAGGCGTTGAATCTGTAAATGAAAAAAAGTATATAGATATCGATGGTAATGTTTTTCTACGAATTAAATCTTCTTCTTCTTCTTCTTCTTCCTCTTCTTCTTTCGGCTGCTCCCGTTCGGAGTCGCCACAGCGGATCATCCGTATGATCCGCATAATGATTTGGCAAAGGTTTTACGCCGGATGCCCTTCCTGACGCAACCCTGGTCGCCTCTTACGACACAGGGATATGGTACACCTATTCGAACCGGGGCATACACCGGGCCCAGTACACTGGTACTCACTTCGCCGACCTCGGAAGGATGACAGGCTGAGTAAATCTCCTGGTGTGTATTAATTCAAGTGACCAACGGGGCTTGAACTCAGGACCTTTTGAATCCCAAGCCGCTACCCTAACCACTACACCAACACCAGGCTTTTCTTCTACTGAATTAAATACGAGTCATTATTCAACTGAAGATTTTGAAGATTATGATAGTGATGACAGTTATGATACCGAGAGTTTGTGTTCAAACGACAGTGATGATACTGAGACTTTGCGTTAAAACGATACTTATGAAAGTTGTTTTATAGATGATTGTGAAAGCACCGAAGATGATACCGAAGATGATACCGAAGATGAATTTTAGTTTAAGTAAAGTTTAACTTTATAAATGTGATAGATTTTGAGCCTCTTGAATTCCGGGATTCTCCACATGACAAATTTGAGAATTGTCCTGTGTGTGAAAGATGGGGATTAAACAAAGAGTCAAAAGCCTATAAACAATGTTTTTTCTGTGATTATTTTCTAATTAATGATAATAAAAAATATAAAAAGGAAAATAATTCTTTTAGATTTACACCAAAAATGAATTGCTTTACAAGACTGATTGGAGAAATGAATGTAAAGCATGAGGGTGATAACACACCTTTCCTTACAATGGAAGAAACTGAACGTATAAGAGAAATATTCAAAGGATTGTTGTTATATATTATTCACGATTGTCATTTTCAGGGAAATATCAACACAAGATATTGTATTAAGAAAATAATGGATTATCTTGAAATTAAACCCGAACTTAGGATAAAATATAGAGTTTCGAAAAAGCCAATAATAAATTAAATACGCTGTTTTCCAAATATATAAATGAATGACTTTTTACCCATTTGAGAAAATAAGGTAAAATTTAACAATCATAAAAATCTTCCAAATTCATTAACATGTCTCATAGTTGGTTCAAGCAGATGTTGAAAAACTTGCTTCCTATTAAAGATGCTCCTCACTCCCAACTTTTTAGATTATGATAATTTAATAATTTTCATAAAGTCGAGTTTTCAACCTGAATATCAACTACTCTCACAAGGTTATAATGCTGGTCTTCAAAAAGAAGATATAATGGGTTTACTTAAACTTCAAAACAAACAAAATGATTACAACATTGAAGATATAATACAGTACAACTATTTTGTGATTCACAGAGATATAAAAAGAAATGAAAACCGATAACTTGTATTCTTAATGATAATACGGATGATATACCTTCTCCCCAAGATTTGGATAAATCAAAAAAAACCTCGTTATCTTTGATGATTGTGTTAATGAGAAAAACCAAACGGTAATGGATAGCTACTACACAAGAGGGAGACATTCTTCTTGTAATTGTATTTATCTTAATCAATCAGACTTTCAACTCCCTCGTCGTTCCATAAGAAACAATGCTAATACTTTTATTTTATTTACGTTAAATTCAATAGATATAAACAATTTTTAGAGAGACAATTGTTCTACATTATGCAGTAAAAAGGAATTTGGGGATTACATGAAGCACACGACTGAAAAATATAAATATATTGTTGTGAAACAAGATGAGATATTAAGGGATATATATTTTTATTTTATAAACAATTACATATATAAATGACAACTATTATAAATCTTGTGGGAAAATCTGTTTCAGGAAAAAAAACTTTCATAAATCAAGGTTCTTCTATAGTACAAATAAGAATATTTTAAATTTACTTTAAAAAAAAACACCCCGTGATACGCATTATATCAACAACAACTAGAACAATAAGACTGAGAGAAGTAGAAGGTGAATATTATTACTATATTTCAGTAGAGGAACATATGCGATTGAGGAATGAAGGCCAAATATTTGAGGAGGTTTCTCTTGGTACAACAAAATGTTCACATTGTAAGAGTGAGTTAAAGAAACTAAAAGCTGGTGGCCTTGGGATATTAGAAACTAATCCAGAAGGAATGAGACAAATTATTAAACATCTGAGTGGGGTTAAGATTTTATCATTCGGTTTTGAAGTTGATGAAGAAACTCAACGCAAACGTATGAAAAGCAGAGATACAAGTATTAGTGATGAAGAAATTACAACTCGTATTAATGTTAATAAAGAATTTAATGAAATATTTAAAGAAAAGGATTTATTTGAACACATCTACTTTAATGATGAAGAAAAGGAAAATTTCCCTGATGATCTTCACAATTCATTAAATGAAATTTTCCAATAAATAAATGGATGCGAAAGAAAGCAAGAGGATTTAAGGAACATCAAGAGTTGGTTTCAAAAGTTGTAAAACAATAGGAAGACTGAAGAAGAAACGCAAACAGAAAATAATGGGTGAAGAAGCATTTGAAAGAAAACAAGATAAATTTTTTTAACCACTTTTAAAAACTTCCCAAGAAAAAATGAAAGATGTTTCCACAGTTCCCATATTAGAATATACAGTACTCCGAAAAAACTTCAAATGTTGAAAGATTTCAGTTAAATGACGGAGGAAGAATTAGGGCATATATTAGCTTTTGATGATGAAGGATTATTTCAACAACTGGAAGATATTAATCAACCCCCTGATTATATTGCCAATGCTCTTCAAAACAAACTCTCTCTTCCTCATATGTGGTGACTTCAATTGTCATCATGCCAGTTGGCTAGGTCTGGGTACCTCTATCACCAGTCATGGCACCTCAGCAAAAGCTATCTGCAACTCATTGGGACTGACTAAATCGGTCAACTTCCCTACCCGGATCTCAACCAATGGTACTCCATCTCTTCTGGATCTGATTTTGACAAATTTCCCTGACAATATCTGCTGCTCTTCCACCGCTCCAATCGGTTCTTCTGACCACGTTCTTGTCAAAGTGGACATCTCTCTGGCTATTAACAGAGAACCACCTCACTGCCGTCGAGTCTGGCATTTTACTCAAGCCGACTGGCAGGGTCTCCAAGCAGCCCTCAAACTTATAGACTGTTCTCCTATCTCTACTTTCTCCAACATCAACTCATCCTGGGAATTCTTTCAAAGAAACTTGCTCTCCCTCATGCACAGATTTATGCCCTCTCGTCTTCAGTTATCCTACCCTTCCTCCCGCCCTTGGTTCACTGAAGGTTGTGGTGAGGCAGTTGTCCTGAAACAACTTGCCTTTGTGTCATGGAAAGCAAACCCAACTGAGGGCAATCTCAGTTCCTTCCATATAGCTCGGAACAAGTGTGTATCTACCCTCAGGAGAGCCAGAAAACAACATCTTTCTTATCTCAAGTCTGAACTCTCAAACCTCTATCCCTCATAAAAATCCTGGTGGCATCGAATCAAATCAGTTTCTGGTGGATGTTCCCCCTCCTTCCCATCCCTTTCCTCAAATGGCAGCACTGCAGATACCGCACGTGAAAAAGCTGAATGCCTAAACTCGGTGTTGGCAGCTAAATCTTGTATCCAAAACCCATCACTTTTTCCACCCACCTTACCCAGTCGCACCCAACTGTCCCTGGACTCTGTGTCCTTTTCTCCTGACAAGGTGGAGAGCTTGCTGTCAAACCTCGACTCAGATTCTGCAACCGGTCCAGACAGCATCAGCCCACGTGTCCTCAAAGCCTGCTCTTCTTCTCTTGCTCACCCTGTCTCTGTTCTATTCACCCTCTCATTTGCTCAAGGCCATCTGCCATCTGCTTGGAAATCAGCAAACATCACTGCCCTGCACAAAAAAGGTGCAAAAACAGATCCCTGCAATTAAAGACCAATCAGCCTTCTCCCAATCATCAGCAAGGTTATGGAATCCATCATCGTTTCAGACATCAAATCCTTCCTCTTCTCCAATGGCTTGATTTCTGATCATCAATTTGGTTTCAGACCAGGTCACTCTACCCTGGATATGCTGCTTCTGCTCTCCCAACAATGGATGGAAGCCCTCAATGCCAGACAGGAAATCCGTATCCCTGGATCTATCACGTGATTTTGACACAGTCTGGCACCCTGCCCTGCTCACCAAACTCTCTTCCTGTGGTATCCAAGGCCATCTCCACTCGTGGCTCCCAGACTTCCTCTCCTGTCGCAGTCAACGTGTGGCCCTAAATGGAGTTCTTTCATCCCCCTTCCTGTCCAGGCTGGAGTTCCTCAAGGTAGCGTTCTGGGCCATGTTCTTTTTCTGGTTTTCATCAATGATCTCTCCGACTCTCTGGAAAAACCTCTATATCTCTTTGCTGATGACTCCACCCTCTACAGTACCATCGGGCATCCCTCAGACCGGCAAGCAGCAGCTTCTTCGCTCACTGCTGATCTGGATAAAATCACAAACTGGTCCAACATGTGGAACATGTCTTTCAATCCGGACAAATCTCACACTCTCACTATGTCTCTTCGAAAGGACCGTTTAGAAACCCCCCCCCCCATCCACTTTCTCAACAATCCTCTGGAAGAAGTCCTTTCTTTCAAGCTTCTGGGTCTCACTATCTGCCATGACTTTTCCTGGGAAAGACACATTTCAAACCTCGCCTCCAAAGCCAGTCGCCGAGTGGGAATCCTCCATCATGCAAGGTCCTTCCTCGGCCCACCTGAGCTCCTGACCACTTACAAAGCTTTTGTCCGCAGCCTGATGGAGTACTGCTCTCCCCTCTGGGCTGGTGCTCCTGCCTCCCACCTTTCTCGGCTTCATGCTGTAGAAACCAAGGCATTTCGGATCATTGGCATCTCCCACAATGAGGCTGAGTCTTTTGGCCTCTCACTCAATCACCGACCGCAGGTTGGTCGGTGGTATTTCTTTCTTCTACCGTCTCCTCTCCAGCCTCGCCCCCCCTGCTCTCTGCGATTTGTCCCCACCACATTTCCGCAGGGCGCTCAAGGTCCGCCAACAACCCCGTTCTGGTAAAACTACCAAAATCACGAATCACTGCTCACCTTCTCTCTTTCATTCCTCTTTTTTCCTGCCTTTGGAATAAACTCCCTCACTCTATTCATTCCCATTCTTCCCTCCAGGCCTTCAAAACAGCTGTTCACCACCACCTCTTATCATCCCCAATCCAAATCCTCGATTTGTTCTACCCCCGATAATCCACCCAAGCCAACCTCCTTCAAATTCCCTGCTTTCCTTCCTGAAAGTCCCTGTAATGTCCATCTTCTATTCCCCATGTTCCCCGTCCCATCCCTCTCCCTTCCACAGATCTCCAAATGGCTCTGTTCCCCAATATTTTGTCCTTCCCACTCCCTCTCCTCCTGTCTCATGCCCCTCTTGATGTGCGTTGTGTGTTAGCTCTCATACGAGCCTCGACAAGGGACACAAAAAAAAACAAAAAAAAAAACAATGAATATTCAGCGGATTCAAAAACCAAAGCAGGATTCATTCCAACAGAACAACCAGCAATATTTCATCTTGTTCAAGAAAAGGTATTGATAATTAATGATGAATTAAGGTTCTTGAGTTCTGCTCAAGCCCCTGTTAAACTAACTCCGAGATTAATGTTTCTTCACACAAAAGATGGAAGACAAGGTTCAACTGTGAGGGATGAATCAAAGTATTTTGATGAACCTTTGGACATGGAAAATAATGATGATGGAGCATATATTGATCTGCTGGACTCTCTTAATTATAGGGTTAGTCTTTCTGGTAAAAGTAGAAAGAATGAGAAGGAGAAACACATTATTCAGGCTTTAAGTATCCTTGGTTCAGGTGTTAGTTTTCTTCCAAATGACCCCTCACAATTAGTTAATGGATTGTTATTGTTGTTAGGTAGTAAGAACGCTGGAAATAACAATTGTTTTAATGAAGCATCAGCCATTTTAGACCAGTTGATGAACATGAAAATAATTAATAAATGTCAATACAAAGATATTTTATCTCATATTAAATAAGATGAGAAGCACAATCCTTCGTTTTAATTTCACAACAAGCGACCACACCTCTTCATTTCCATACTTACAACTTGACGCAACAAAAGAATATGAGGCGTCTTTATTTTCCATGGAAACTTATAATACCTTATTTAATATAACCGAGAAAAATGACAAGTTTAGTTATAATCCGGGAAGTGGATACAAAACGAGAACAGTTTCACCCGGAGCATATGAGATTTCTCAAATATCTTCTGAAAGAACAGGGTGATGAACCAAAAATATTGTTAGAGATATTCAAAAACATACTTCAAAATCAGTGATTAAACTGAAAAATAACTACAAGGTTGATTTCACAATTGATAACTCATTTACAGAGTTATTGGGTTTCTCCTCAAAAAAGATTGAAAGTAATGGGACGTTTTTCAGTGAATGTAATTCAAATATCTTCAGGAATAAATTCGGTTTTAATTCACTGTGATTTGATTGATGGTGCTTATAATGATGGAAGAAGAACAAATACCATATTTTCATTCAACACATACTCAACCCCAATTGGTTATAAATTAAATATAGAACCCAAAAATCTGGTTTATCTTCCTGTGTCAGGAAAAACCATATACAGAATAAATTTTAGGATAACCGACCAAGATAATCGCATGATTTATTTTAATGGAGAAATTATATCCATCATAATTCACCTCCGTGAAGTTTTCCAATAAATAAATACGATGGTTATTGTGAGGAAACACAAGTTGGGAAAATATAAAATAATTACAGGGGATGGGATGTTCCTTTCCCCACACTACAAGGGTGAAGGTATGTATCTTGGTAGAGGATACTATAAACCTAAGAGACAAAGGGGTGTTGGACATCAATTTAGAGGATATGGGATAATTGATACTCTAATGGGAATAGGTTCAACTATTCTTAAACATAAAGACCTAATTGGTTCAACTGCTTCGGCTGTGGGAAATGTATCGGGTGCTATAAAGAGTATAAAAGATGCCCAAAAGGAATCTCATAAATTACAAGCAATGAAGAAATTAAGAAAGGCAAAACTCAGTCGTCTCCCCAAGAACGACAGAAAATAATTCAAATACTTGGGTGAGGGTTCCAAAAGTTTTAACATCTTTTTTCCTAAATAGATACAAGTATGGAAGCAATTGATAGTATCTTTGATTTGGATGATTCCATTGTCATCTCAAACTCCACTAAAAAAGAAGATTACTTCAAGGTAAATGCAATAACTGGAACAGACTGGAACGCAAATGGTACAAAAAGTTTTGAAATAAATCATCAACAAACTTATTTGAATCTATCCAAAAGTTTCTTGTTGTGTAAATTTACATCCACTAAGGCTGGGAATAACACAAAGGCTACACTCGTAAATGATTTCTTCTGGAAAATGTTTGATAGTGTCCGTTTGTACATTGCAACAAAAGAAGTTGAAGTGGTTGATTATGTCTCTGCTGTAACTGAAATGATGAAATTTACACGATATAAATTCAGTGATAGAATGGGAAAGGGGTCTGTTGAAGGTTTTATTCCTGATATGTCAACGGGAACAAACACAGACCCTGGATATACTCAAAGGAAAGGAATGTATAATGATGATACAAAAGCAGTTAATAGTTTTACTGTGGCAGTTCCTCTTAAAGGTATATTTGGATTTTGTGATAATGATAAAGTTCTGTATGGTCTTAAAATTAGATTTCAACTACAAAGGAATGATAATGAAAATAGATTACTTTTTGGTGTTGCTAGTGCAACAGGAGGAAAAAAAAAAAAAACCCACCCCACACAAGCTCCACGCACACACAAACCCGACAGTGTGGAACAAAACAGTGTTGAACAGAGACATGAGGAGATCTGTGGAAGGGATGGAGCGGGCAACACAGGGTACACACGATGGATACGACCGGGACTTTGAGGAAGGGGGGGGGGGGGGAAACAGGCGTCAACGTCATTTAATAGACCAAGTTTTGATCGAGCGGAGGTGATTTTAGAGAAATTTTGTGCTATTCATTTGAAAAAAGAGAGTATTGAAATGGATAAACCTATTTATATGGGAACATCAATTCTTGACTTGTCAAAGTCGTTAATGCATGACTATTACTAGAATAATTTAAAATTAAAGTATAAGGATTACGTGTCATTGATATATATGCATACAGATAGTTTAATATTAGAAATTAAGACAAGTGATTTATATGAAGATATGATTGATAATATATATATATATATATATATATATATATATATATATATATATATATATATATATATATATATATATATATGATACAAGTAATTATAAGTCTGATAGTATGTTGTTTTCATTAAAGAATAAAAAGGTTATTGGTAAGTTTAAAGATGAGTTTGGTGGAAAGGTCATGAGTGAATTTGTGGGTTTAAGATCAAAGTGTTATGCTTTTACGTATATTGATAATAACATTGAAAGGTGTAATAAGAAGCTAAAGGGAATAAAGAAAAATTTAATCAAGGAAACAATCAACTTTAAACATTATTATATTACAACTGTTTAACCTTAAAGAAGGAAGAGTACAGAAAAATGAATACAATAAGACGTTATAAACATTAATTATATACAGAAGAGATAAATAGAAAGCATCAGGAGCTTTTGATGATTAAAGATATATTGATATGTGGATCAGGAGGTGGTCAAACAAGAACATTGAGAGAAGTTTATCATTTTATTTCT
>NC_140970.1:108055168-108087668 GCF_056783735.1 Eptatretus burgeri
ATACAGGTGAACCTTCGATTTTGCAAGTAACAAACAGACAGGGTTGAAAAAATAACCTCTGTCCACCTTCAGTGGCAGAGGTCATAATTTCACATCAAGTATCAGCCGAGCTCTGCTACCACACAATTTACTGAACGTTTTTGAAAAGTTTATATTGGTTAGCATGGAATATTTTTTGCTTGCCAGGACAACGAGCCCCCATAGGTGGATGTGTACAGTCCAACACAGCCTGTGATAGTGCAGCCACAGGCCCCAGGGCAGTGCATCACACGCCTGGGCCTCCCACCGCATTCTTCACATTCTAAATTGAGCGGATGGCAGGCATGGGGCAGGCAATCAATAAAAAAAATTGCCAGGGCCATTTCCTCTTCTTGCTAACACATAATTCGGACTTCACGCATGGGCCATCACAGGCTTGGCAGTTGAGGTCGGGTGTGTGTGTGTGTGTGTGTGTGTGTGTGTGTGTGTGTGTGTGTGTGTGTGTGTGTGTGTGTGTGTGTGTGTGTGTGTGTGTGTGTGTGTGTGTGTGTGTGTGTGTGTGTGTGTGTGTGTGTTAGCAATTCTGGAGAGTTTCCTGTTGGCCACGAGCCCTTCAAGATGTTGAAGTCTGAGAACAAGCCATCACTTTGTACAATGACAGCGAGAATTTAATTACAACATACGAAAAACCCACCTGTGGAGATAGATCGACCATTGGCAGTATTTGTACGAATAATTGTTTGTTGCACATTTTTACAAATTGAAAAGAATGAATCATCCAGTAGTCCATCTCATGAGAAAGTTCACAACACACACTGACACTTCCAGGTGTAAACTACAGTAACAGGTGTAAAGGTGTGAAATCGATGCAAATGTCAGGCCCTGCATTGACTTAAAACAAACAAAAATTGACATGCAATTAACCACCTTAATCAGAGTTTTTTTTGTTTAATTCTGACCTTTTTCACTCACTCAAAAAGACTAAGTATGTCATGTGCTTAAGCATGTGAGCTCTTGTTAATGAATGCATGATGCTGTGCCAAAGGGAAATTAATAGATGTTTACCTGGGCAGTTATTGGGGAACTTGTTGGAATTGTTTGTAAATTGTGGGTTCGAATCTGAGGCTCGTTCGACTATTCAAGATGACACCATCCCACCACAACTACTGTTTAACCTTGCCTACCTGTTTACTTGGGTCATGTCACATGCAGCGAAGGTCTTTCATCACTGAATTGATTGAGGTAGGTTAAAAAACAGTAGATCGGTTCAACATCCAGAGCACTGCCGCATCTGATCAGCTCCCTCTAGAGTGGGAAGTACTGCGGATGGCTCTATTAAGTACGCCAGCAGATCTGACAAGGGCACCCATCATCTTCACCCCTGCTCTGTTCCAAGTTCACCCCTCCTACAACCCTATTGCCCTGGAGCTGTCAGCTTCCATTATGGGGAGGTGTGTGGTGCCTAAGAGAGGAGACGAGGAATGGTTTTTAAAATGAGAGAGATTATCTTGAAGGTACTGTATTTGAAAATGAGTAACAAATACATGTGGCAGAAACATGTGGTTACAGGAGGTGTATAGTTAAAAGTGAATTTATTACTTACGAAATCTTTAGATTTCGTTAGTATATTGATCACTTTCGGACTCTGTTTGTGTGTTTGTAGACACGATAACTCGAGAACGGAAAAAGCTACCAATGTCAAGTTAGAACACTTGATTCAGGAGGGTGATGGCTAGCGCTGATTAGATTTTGGTCAAAATCGGTCAAAGGTCAAGGTCACAGTGAGGTCAAACATCCAAAAAATGATAACTCGAGAATGGAAGAAGCTACCAATGTCAAATTACACCACGTGATTCAGGAGGGTGATGGCTAGCGCTGGTTAGATTTTGGTAAAAATCGGTCAAAGGTCAAGGTCACAGTGAGGTTAAACATCCAAAACATTCGATTTTTGTGGTTTGGTACAGAATCATCGTATAAACTTCTGGTTTGCATCGCTACCTTCTCGAGAGACAGCTTTTATTAGACAAGGTCAGAAGTCAAGTTGACGATTTCGTAAGTACCAGTCTATGACTGCTTGTTACTTATGAAATGTAAAGATTTCGTAAGTATATTGATGACTTCCATCCTCTGTGTGATTGTTTGTGTGATTGTTTGTGTGTGTGTTTGTTTGTAGGCACGATGACTCGAGAACGGAAGAAGCTACCAATGTCAAATTAAACCACGTGATCCAGGAGGGTGATGGCTAGTGCTGATTAGATTTTGGTCAAAAATCGGTCAAAGGTCAAGGTCACAGTGAGGTCAAACATAATTCCATAAATTCATGTGGAGAAATGGAGTATTTTTGCTTCGGTTGACATTACGAGTTTGTATTAACTTCCATTTTAATTTTGTCTTCAGTTTTTGCGATCGCTTAGGACGCTTAACACTCGGTTTCCGAAATTCTTTTAAAAATCGGATGTTTTGGAGACGTTTTAAGATTGTATAAAAAATATTTCACTCACCACGTCACGGCTCGTCACGTGGTGCAGCGCGCTCGAGCAGACTCGTCGTTGAGTCACCTAAAGGTTTTGCGTATGCGCTGAGGGCGTTTTCAATAAAGATGGTGTTTAAAAGTCATTTTTCTCCCAATAAAGGTTATCGTCGCATGCCTGACTCGCTAAGCCGTCAGATTATGTAAAGATAGTTGGTGGATGGCCGAATATTACGGTTTTGTGACTTTG
This sequence comes from Eptatretus burgeri, assembly GCF_056783735.1. Classification (NCBI taxonomy): domain Eukaryota; kingdom Metazoa; phylum Chordata; class Myxini; order Myxiniformes; family Myxinidae; genus Eptatretus; species Eptatretus burgeri. Next base: position 108,057,868 of record NC_140970.1, read on the forward strand.
ATAAAATAACATTAAATAATTGCATGGAGAAATGGAGATTTTTGCTTCGGTCGACGTTACGATTTTTGATGGTTTGGTACGGAATCATCGTAGAAAGTTCTGGTTTGCGTCGCTACCTTCTCTAGAGACAGCTTTTATTAGACAAGGTCAGAGGTCAAGTTGACGATTTCGTAAGTACGAGTCTATAACTGCTTGCTTATTTAATTATTTATTTCAATAAGGACTGCGTAAGATTCTGAAAAGGAAAGGTTGAAGTAAAATCGTGGAGGTGTATGGTGAATTTGGATCGGTAAACGCAGAGTGAAACTGATGAGTCAATGAAAAGTAACAGGAAGAGGGTAGAGAGACATGTTGTTTTGGGAGGTGGAGAGTGAGAAAGGATACAGGGGAATTATTTTTTTGGGGGATGGATTTTTGAAGATTAGGTAAGATTAGGGAGTGGATGGTTGGAGGAAGAAATCGTGAAGGTCATGGTGAGAGTGGGTCAGCTAAAATAGAAGGAAGATGGTGCGCCGGCAGGATGATTACGAAGAAGAAGAAGAAGAAGAATAGAAGAAGAAGAAGAAGAATAGAAGAAGAATATGAGAAAAATATAAGAAAAATAGAAGAATAGAAGAAGAAGAAGAAGAAGAAGAAGAAGATTCGGTACTTGTGGTTATGGAGGGAGAAAGGGGTTGTTTTTTTTTGTTGTTATATTTTTTTAATTTTAAGACAAGAAACGGTGGAATTGGGAGGGTTAGATGAGGGTGGTGGGAAAAGTGGGCAAAATAGGAATTGATAGTAATAGGGAGAGAATACAAATAGAAACGATCGTACACCTTGACAGGAAAAATGGGTAGACCTCAAGGAAACCCGGTAAGACAAGGTCGACGAAAACTCACAAAATAGCACAATTTTTGACACAAAACCGAACTAGGAATGCACAATAAACATGCAGGTAACAAAATAAACAGTTAAAATGTGACTAATAACGACCAGAAACTTAACTTCGAGAAAGTCGGCAGAGACCCCTGAGAGAATCAGCGGTTGCCTCAAAACCCGGAACCGGAAGTCCAAACTGGGACTGGATCCAGAAGGTTCCTTTTCAGATCCGGCTCATCAATGGGATACAAAATATAAACTGTTCAGCCTGGTGGGGTTATGCACTCAACTGAATGCCTTTCTAGTTGTCCATGTCTCCACCGCATATAACAAATATAACAAAATGTAGCACTTCAACATTCTTTTCCAATGATTCAGGTTCAGCTTCCTTGTTGTTAACACGACCTTTATTTGAACAACTCTGGTGTTGGCTATCTCAGTTCTCCTTCAGATCTCACTATCACATCTCCCATGATAATCTGCCCCAGGTACCTGAACCTTTCCACTTGTTCCAGGACTTGTGCACCTACTTCAATGTTCATTTCTTCACATTCAATCTTAATCCATATTCCTCGATCTTTACTTTCACTTTACTTACAATTTCCTGGAATTCATCTTCTGACTCTGTAATCAATGCAGTCATCTGTGTATCTCAAGTTGTTAGTGTTCAACCCACCAATGTTGTAACCTTATAGATCTTCTACGTCTCTGAAGATAGCTTCCATGTACAGGTTGAACAGTTTTGGGGACATAATTCATCCCTAGTGCACTCCTCTTTTGTTTGGGAATCGACAAACCATTATCAAGTCTCACCACTGCAGATTAGGTGACAAAGGTATTATTTTTGATGAACGCTTTGGAAGGGCTCGGAAGGAGTATATAAAATTATATTTTGGCTCCATCTCTCAATGGTAAAGAATCATTAAAAAATAAAAACAATATTTGTATTCAGTTCCAAATTTGGATTTTCACCAAAAATCTAACCATTTCATCCTTGTCCCACACCCAACCTGTCCCCAAAATTTCATCTGAAACTGTCCACAACATTTTAAGACATCCTGCTCATACAAACGGGTGAAAACATAACCTCTGTCCACCTTCAGTGAAGGAGGTAACAACAATCACAGCCACAACAACAATTCCATGTTTAAAATATACTTTTTTGAGTGGATAACTCCATCTTACATCCTCGTTCACACTAACAGATAGACATGCAATTTCTTAGTGAAGTACAACATGCTGCCTTTTCATTAAACTCAGCAGTGAAGCGACAGGTAGGCATGCCTAGTCTTCTTGAAAGTAACGTTGCCAATGTGAGGTGGACAAAAGAACACTCTCAAAAGAACAAAATAGCAATTTTTAAATAAATGTAAAATGATGTTGATTCTCTTGTCAGATTGTTTAACTCACATGCGGACTATATGGCTGAAAGATGGGTGTTTGAGACCTTTGGATTGGGGAACGAAAGTACAGATGCATGCTGGAATTGCGAAGACGTTCGACATCTTTGTGACAATCGTCTCATATTTTACACTTCATCTAATGGCACCTTTTGCTCTGTCAGAGGTAAATAATACCCATGAGCAAATACCACCCATCGCTTTGCTGATGGGTTTACCAAAGGGGGGAGGGAGAAAAAGAGGGGGAAAGATGGACAGAGCAGTGGAGGAGAGAGAGCGAGGAGAGTGAAAAGGTGGAGGGGAAAGAAGAGAGGAAGGGTAGGGGATCGAGGAAGTGCGGGGGATCGAGGAGGGTGGGGGAAGAGAAGGCAGAAATGTGGTGGAAGTTAATTTCGATTCATACTGTCTTCTTGATAGGGTTCGCCACCATCTGCTTGAGCACCAGCACCCAGAGCAGTCAGGCTTTACACTAAAGAGGTTAAATATTGACCATGTACTTGACCTTCAGGTCCTCACCTAGAGCAGACGAGTGTTTCGGCTGAGGCTGCTTGCAGCCTATGTTGATCTCTGCAAAGCATTTAATTCAGTGAATCTGGATGCCCTCTCGAGGATTCTTGGTCTTCGTGGGGTGCCACCAAAACTGATCAATCTGATCTCTGAACTATACTCTGGTACTGCGAGTGCTGTGAGATGTGGTGATACCATCTTTGACTTATTTTCAGTTGGTACTGGAGTTCATCAGGGGGGTGTATTGGCCCACACACTTTTCAGCACTTGTATGGACTGGATTCTGGGGAGGATGTCGGAGAGATCAAGCTGCGGTGAATCGTTTGGGAATGTCAAGATCGAATCACAGTGATTACCCGACTTGATTACCCGACCTTGATTTTGCAGATGATGCAGTCATCTTTGCGGAGACTCTCGATATCCTATTTGGGGTTCTTTTAGGTGCTGATTGAGGAATTGGAGCCACTGGAATTATGGGTTTCCTGGATCAAAACTAAGATCCAGGCTTTCAAGGACATCTTGGATGCTGCCATCTTGTCTGTTTGTACCTTCTTGTGGTGAGGATGTTGAGGTCATGGAGAGATTCCCTTACCTTGGCTGTGATATTAATGCAGGAGGATGAAAATCCAAGTCTTCAGGTCTTTGGTGCTTCCAGTCTTGCTCGACAAATGTGTGGCTTGGACTCTGACCAAGGATCTGAGACAGACTTCATTTCTTTGGTACCAGGTCTCCTCAGAGAATCCTTGGCTATCGCTGGTTGAACTTTTTGTCCAACAAGCAGTTGCTGAGATACTCAAATGAGATTTGTTACCTGCATAGCACATGAGCATCAGCTGTGGCTGAATGGACATGTGGCTCATTCTCCTGATGCTGATCCTGGTCACCAGATTCTCTCAGTGAGGGAGCCTCATGAATGGAGGAGGCCAATGGGCCAACCACTTGCCTCATGGTTGCAGCAGGTTGATTGGCATGTCAAAGAGATGGGGATGGGCCAGACATCTGCCTGGGGGGTGGCCAGACGGAGGCCACTGGATTACCAGCAGAAAGTGGATGCAGCGGTGCGCTACTGTAGCACATGCTCCCACATCTGACCTGACCTGACTTCAAAATGATTCTGCATCGAATCACAGTGAACATGGAAACAAAATGTCTGAAATCCATTTTCTACCAGTCATACTATAAACGCGGCCCAGAGACAAATCCGCCGGATGCATCTGGTGCCCAGCTGTCCAGGCACAAATACTGCTCAGACACATTCGAAGACGAACTCCCGTCCAGACAGAAACACCGCCCGGAAACATCCGGAGACAAACCCTACCTGACACGTCCTGAGACCAACTCCGTCCAGCCGTGGCTCAGGGTGAAGTAGCACAAACCAGTAGTATGTCGTAGTATGTCGCTCAGGGTGACGGTGCATGAACCACTCGCTCAGGATGACAGAGCATGAACCACTTGCTCGAAATGACGTGGTGCAGCAAAAGCGTCCACAGTGAGTGACAAAAGTTGTCATTATTTCGAAAAGTTTCTGCTTCATGCAGAACAAGCCTGGAGACATTGCAAAGTTCAATCACCTGTGAAATAAACATTGCAGAAAATCTGCCATGTTGCCTGCTCATCTGCGTACAAGTCATGTGGTACATCGGATTGATGTCCGTGCAAACGTTTTAACTTTATTTTAAAATGTCCGTTTCTTTTTTTCTTTTCTTTTTTACCAGATTTGCTTTGACTCCCTGCAGAGCACCTCCTGAAACCTCTGAAAATGTAGACACAGATCTGACAGAGACTATGGATAGGCAGTCCCTCTGGGGGATGTGAGGTCCAGCAGTGAATGCATTAAATCATATAGCTCAATGAAGCTAGTTAATTTTGGCACATTCCTATACTTTTTGTTCATTCAATATAATTATCCACAGTAGAAAAAGATAAGTTTAATGCTTTGGAAATTTCACATTTTCTTGTGTATGTATGGAGGAGGGAACATAGCCTTGCTTGCAAAAAGTAAATAGGTGTATCGGCCAAGTAATAAGATTTGTTATGTCTTTAAATCATCAGATTTCACAACAGATTTTGACACTTATTGAATCTGCATGATCTTAATCAGCAAAATATCAAAATACCAAATATCGAAATATCAAAAAAAAAAAAATCAAAATAAAATACAATTAAAAAAAAAGAGTTAATAGCAATCATCAAAACCGAAATATTTCCATGATGCACTTTAACTTGTCCATGAGAGTAGACTGTGGAAAATAGTATCATATAATGCATAAAATTGCTCCAAGCTCCTAATTTGAAAATTATAGCACTTACAAAAGCGATGTATACAGCGATCTGCAGCTATGATGAAGCAGCATTCAATAATGTAAGTGAGGAAAGTTAAAAAAAAAAAAACTATCGTTAAGAAATTGTTCTGGCCTGTTCCAACTCTAAGCATGGTTGAGCAGGCCAAAAAACATGGCGGCTTTAGACCCCAGCAAGGTCTCTCTCTATCGAGTGCAGCCTATGGCTGCTGGTTGCATCATTGGTTGGGACACGGCTCTGCTGCTGATGCAGTGTCCCCCTTACCAGTACAATGGTACTCATTTTGCCGACCTCGGAAGGATGACAGGCTGAGTCAACCTCCTGGTGTATATTAATTCAGCGGCCAACGGAGCTTGAACTCAGGACCCTAGGATCCCAAGCCGCCACCCTAACCACTAAGCCAACACCAGGCTTACACCAGCAAGGTTGCCTAGGATTAGGTTACCTTCAGACCCCATAGAAAGTGTTGACCGAGGATTTGCCTGATATAGCATATATTTAAATAAGGCCGTTAATTATCTTCAAAAGGGGCATTTTAATGAACACAAACATCCAATTTTCACTCTTGCACTTCCTTTGAGTTTTCTTAGTATACCTGCAAAGTTTCAGGCTGCAAGGTTTTATGGTTTGGGCGTTATGAAGGAGACCCACTGACCCACTGACATTTATTAGTATAGATTAATTTTTATGAGCCATTACACCAGAAAATCATAAGTTTGTGTATAAATGTTTGCGTTAATAGCCAAGCAAGATACGATGTATTTTCGTTCATTATTTGTCATCGTGATGGAAGGTGAAGCCATGATAAGGCCTTATATGTTACGTGCAGTTTTACATTTTTCATGATATGTTCAGTAAATGCAGAGAAAACAACCCAGAACACAAGATAACACAGAACACAGAACACCGAAGTGAAATGAAAACTTTAAAGTTTTATATGGGAGTAAAATTGAATATGGTAAGAGAAGGTGATGAAACTACTCCCTATATGAGGACAAACCCTCACTTTATCTCATCATTTCAAGATTTTGTAAGATGTGATGTTTACGATGAACTCCAGAGACAAGAACAAGATGTTCATAACACTGCAGTAGGTAGAAAATTTGCTATTACAAAAAATAATCTTTTTAGATATACACATCTTAAAATCAGATCATCTTCAAGCTTCTTATTATATTGATTCACCAAAAGAGATAAAACTTAAGAAAGCGGTTGTTAATATTCAAAACAAAGATAATAAATGTTTTCTATGGTCTGTTCTTGCTCACTTATATCCTCCACAATGGAATCCTGAAAGGGTTGAACATTATAAGAAATAGGAGAATACATTAAATGTTAAAGATTTAAAGTTTCCAATGTCATTGAGAGATATTACTAAATTTGAGAAAATGAATAATCTATCTGTTAATGTATATGGATTAACAGATACAAACAAAGTTCAGATATTAAAATTTCCAAACACCGATAAAAATGAAGAAACACTCATTGACCTTCTCTACTTCCAAGGAAAAATCACATTATGCTTTCATCAAAAATTTATCAAGATTAACTAAATCACAACTATACAAGACAAAATGTAAAACGTATCCTTGTAAGAGATGTCTCAACTCCTTTCATACAAAAGAACGATTAAATGAACATTCGAAATATTGTAGTTATCATAAATCAACTGTAATCAATTTACCAAAAGCAGGTTCAAACATATCATTCAAAAATGTTTACAAATCTATAAAACATCCGTTTGATATATGCTGATTTTGAAAGTATCCTTGAAAAGATAGATAGTTTCTCCAAATCCAAATAAATCACACACAAATAAATATAAAAAAAAATACTCCTTGTGGTTTCTATGATAATATCAAATCATCTGTTGGTGATGAATACAACAAGTTAAAACTTTTTAGAGGTGAAGATGCCTCAGAGGAGTTTGAAAGACGATTGGAAAAAGACTGTATAAGACGAAGAGAAATAATGGTTAAAACCTATAAACCAATGTCATGAACAAAGGGAGAGAAAAAGGAATTTAGAAAGAACAGTATCTGTCATATTTGTGAGGAGAAAATTGAGGGAGAGGTCAAGGTTCAGGATCACTGTCATCTTTCTGGTAAATATAGAGGTCCAGCTCATTCCCATTGTAATCTAAATTACAAGCCTCCAAACTTTATTCCTGGCTTTCTTCACAACGCTCACTATGACACACATTTATTTATAAGTGAACTTTCAAAGACATCTGGAGATATTTCTGCCATTCCTCGCACAGATCAAAAATACATCTCATTCACAAAAACAATTCATACATCCCTCATAACCCATATCAGATTTCTTGACACATACAAGTTTATGGCAAGTCCATTATCTAACTTAGCATCAAATATTAAAAACTTACCGAATCTTAAATCACATTTCTCAAATCAAGAGGAGATTGAACTCTTATCACAAAAAGGAATATATCGGTATGACGATATGGATCCATTTGAGAAGTTTAAATTAACACAACTTCCTTCAAGGGAAAGTTTCTATGGAAACTTAAATAAAAGTCATATTTCCGATAGAGATTATACACAAGCTAAAAAGGTTTGGGAGAAGTTTAATATAAAGAATCTTGCAGAATATCATGATTTGTATCTTAAAACTGATGTATTGTTATTGGCTGGTGTGTTTGAAACTTTTAGAACAGTCTGTAATAATAAAAACTAGCCCAAACCCCGTCACAGACGGATTCCGTTCATTCAACCACCTTCACCAGCTCACCCACACTCGAGGGACATGGACTGGACAGGGCATGCTTGCCCCCGCCTACTCATCCCCCGCCCCATTCCCCCCCGCCTTCAATTTGCTGACCCACGCCCAAAAATTTAATTACCCCGGCCCTGGCCCCGCTTCTTCATCCCCCGCCCCCCGCCTCTTCACCCCTCGCCCCCATCTCAAGGAAAAGTGTTTATTCTGCTTCAGAGTTGAGGGATGACTATCGCCAATATGTGCGATGCACTCTTACAGGTACGAAGTTTCTTTCAGTCCAGGTCACAGTACTGAGAAAAACGTGACACGACCACTAGGAGGAGCACAAAATTGGTCCTTCAGTATTAATATATAGATTCTTATGGATTAGACCCCGTTCACGATTACACAGCCCCGGGTTTGGCTTGGAGTGCGATGTTAAAAATGACAAAACAAAATTTGGAATTAATCAGTGATATAGATATGCTTTTAGTGAAAGAGAAGGCTATAAGATGAGGAATATCTCAAGTATGTTCCAAGAGATATGCAAAAGCAAATAACAAATACCTTCCTGATTATAATAACAATGAGGACAACTCTTACCTGGTGTATTACGATGCTAACAATTTGTATGGGTGGGCTATGTCTTAATCTTTACCTTATGGAAAACTTAAATGGGTTAACGAAAAATATTATAAAAAAAGTTTTACAATACATTGTTGTCTCCTCTCAAAAATAATTGGATGAAGCTGACGTTGGATATTATTTTGAGGTTGATTTAAAATATCCAGAAGAACTTCATCACAAACATAAGGACCTACCTTCTGCCCCTGATAAAGAAGGTCCAAGAAAATAATGGTTAAGTGAATACCAACAGTCATTCAATATAAAAGGTAAATCTCCAGAAAAACTAATTACTACATTAAATGATAAAGAAAGTTATGTTTTGCATCAAAGGAACTTGAGACAATATTTATCTGCTGGGTTGAAAGTGAGGAAAATTCATCGGATTTTGAAAACTTAAACAAAGTCATTTGTTAAAGAAGTTTATTGATTTTAATACAAAAAGGAGAAAAGAAGCAAAAACAGATTTTGAGAAGGACTTTTATAAATTAATGAATAATGCTGAATTTGGAAAGACTATTGAAAATGTTAGGAATCGACAAAACATGAGACTTGCTACATCTTGAATACAAGCTTCAAAGTTAATTAATAGACCAAGTTTTGAATGAGCGGAGGTGTTTGCAGAGAACTTTTGTGCTATTAATTTGAAAAAAAAAAGAGTATTGTAATGGATAAACCCATTTATATAGGAACATCAATTCTTGACTTGTCAAAGTCGTTAATGTATGACTATTACCGTAATAATTTAAAAATCAAAGTATAAGAATAATGTGTCATTGTTATACATGGATACAGATAGTTTTATATTAGAAATTAAGACAAGTGATGTATATGAGGATATGATTGATAATATTGATATATATGAGACAAGTAATTATAAGTCAGGCAATGTGTTGTTTTTATCAAAGAATAAAAAGGTTATTGGTAAGTTTAAATATGAATTGGGTGGGAAGGTCAAGAGTGAATTAATAGGATTGAGATCAAAGTCTTATGCTTTTACGTATATTGATAATAATAACATTGAAAGGTGGAATAAGAAGCTAAAGGGAATGAAGAAAAATATAGTCAAGGAAACATTAAACTTTAAACATTATTACAACTGTTTAACATTAAAGAAGGAAGAGGACAGGAAAATTAATACAATAAGAAGTTATAAACATCAATTATGTACAGAAGAGATAAATAAGAAAGCATTAGGAGCTTTTGATGATAAAATATATATTTTAGAGAATGGAATCAATCGTCTCACTTATGGTTATAAGATAAGTGTTAAGATATTGGGTTGGGAAGATTGTGAGGGTTAGAACACAACCCAGCAATAACCAAACCAAAGAGTGGAGATGTAATCAGCCTTGGTATTTCAACTGGAAACATAAAGAATGTGAGAAATATCAATTAAGCCTAATTGAAGAAATAACCGGGGTAAAAGCAGATACAACAAATCAGCATAAAATTTAACTACAACTAAGTTGAAGGATGAAAAGGAAAAAAATCCTTGAATGGACTGAAAACTTTGATGGTTATATCAATTGAACAATGGAAAAACAACATACTACAATCTCAAAATGATATGTGTCAAAGGCGGTGGTCAAAAAAGAGTATTAAGAGAAGTTTATCATTTCATTTCTGCTCAACAAAGATACTTAAACCAAGAACTAAGTTCCAAAGTAATCTTTGTGAATATACTCAATGGTGATGAATGTAATCGGAAAATTAAGTTATTCCCGAAAGTGGAACATGGACAAATATTAATTGGTTCACTCTTTGAGTGGAATGAAAATATGAAAGGGAAGAAGTGCTTTAATCAGCAAGTCTCAATTTCACATTTGCTTGTATGGGAGGGAAGGGGATTGGTGGTTAGAAAATCGGTCTCCTATTTTGGGCTTGAGTCAATCTCAATTTTACATTTGCTTGTATGGGAGGTGGAGAAAACTAGTCTCAATTTTACATTTGCTTGTATGGGAGGAGAAGAAAATCAGTCTCCTATTTTGGGCTTTTGGTGCTTGAGTCAGAAAGTTTTTCTCTTTTCCCCCATTCGTTTGAATGGCTGCCTCAGAACCCCATTTATCCTCTACTTATAAAACATACATATACAAATATACAAATATATATATATATATATATATATATATATATATATATATATATATAGACATATACATATACATACATATACATACACATTACTCCCAATAATATTCTGTTCATAAAGACTATAAATATATAATATATATATATATATATATATATATATATATATATATATTTTTTTTTTTTTTAAGCCTGGTGTTGGCGCAGTGGTATGCAAATATGCATTATATATATATATATATATATATATATATATATATATATATATATATATATATATATATATATATATATATATATATATATATATATATATATATTGTTGCGGATTCGCGCCCGCCGGCGTGCGAACGGCCACGTAACTCGAATCGCGGCACGTCGCCCACCGGACGGACAATCCAGTCGTGACCCTCTCGGACTAACGCCGGGAACTAGTCACGGGTGGACCTTTCGGTCTCACCACGATCGTGCCAATCGGCCCCCGCGTGGGATAGGGTTGCTCGCCAAATTCGACCTACCTAAGTACCCACACGGAGGGTAGACCGGGCGATCGCACCTCGCCGCAGGTCGACTTCGGACACGGGCCACTTTAAGCGACCCGTTCCGTACTATCGGGATAACCGAGCGGTGTTATTCGTCGGCCTCGACGGTTCGATTAATTATCGGGCGTTTTAGCCCACGACCAACCCTTTACGTGAAGCAAGATGGAGATTCAATGAAAGAAAAGACGAAGCGAAGCGGGAAAACAGTTCAACATAATTCACATTTATTTCGCGATGAACGGGAAGCACACATATACAATTACACCAAAAGCACATGTAAAAGGAGAAGAAACACAATATTACACAAAAAGCAAATATAAAAGAAGAAGACAATGCAGAGCTATCCGACTACCGAGCACACGGCAACACTTATACAATTTTACTTCACAGACGGCGCCGACAACACATATTCCCAAAGCAAAAGAAAAGAACCACCCTCAAGGATGAGGGGGGTAGGCGGGCCTGGGGCCGAGACCGTGTCGGGCCTACCCGCCTGATGATGAGACGCGGAGCGGCGGTGGCGCCTCAACTCCGCGGGCCTCGCGGACAGTGTCTGGTAGGGGGTGGGAAAGGGGCCCCCTTGTCGCACTATCTCAGCGCGGGGGGGAAACAGGAGGGGGTTGTTGATGCTCGGGGGGGGGGAGGAGGATATCACCCTGTCTCGGGTCCCGCGACGAGCGTCTCCTCCTCGACCTCGGTCGCGTTGCTGGCCTCTCCCTCTGCAGCTCCCGGCACCGACGCGAGCACCCCCTCGTCCGCCTTCGCCGCCGCCACCTCTCCACAGCTCCGTCTAATCGCCCTCTCCGTCTCCTCTCTTGGCTCGTCCCAACTCTTCACTCTTGACTTCTCCCCTCCGGACCCTGACTCTTCTTCCCAGCTCCACCGACAACTCGTTCCAACGCACCACTCTCCACTTTTCTTTACTGACGAACGCAGCCGTTTATATAAGCCCCGTGGCTTCGCTCCTTCACCTTTGACCCTCTGCCTCCGACCCTTCACCTCTCTAACTGGCTCCCCATTGGACCGAGGAAAAGTGGGCGTGAATGCTTTTTGATCCATGAATTTGCATATAGCGTCCTCACTCCAATGCCCTGGAGGCGGGGCCAATTCGCCCCAGCTCGCCGATAGGACGGAACAGAAGTGGGCGCGAGTCGTTTTTGATCCGTTTTTCTCGGAAAGTCTGTGATGTTTCTGAACACGCTGCTCGGTGCGCGCCCTACACGAGTCCAGTATCGGTGCCCACAAGAGGCGCGAGAATGGTGGGGATGCGATGGTGGCGAGTTGTGACGGTAAAGGTCGTGGCTGTTGTTGTGAAGCGGCGTTGTGGTTGGTGGTTGTTGTTGTGAAGTGGCGTTGTGGTTGGTGGTTGTTGTGAAGCGGCGTTGTGGTTGGTGGTTGTTGTTGCGAAGCGGCGTTGTGGTTGGTGGTTGATGTTGCGAAGCGGCGTTGTGGTTGGTGGTTGTTGTTGTGAAGCGGCGTTGTGGTTGGTGGTTGTTGTTGTGAAGCGGCGTTGTGGTTGGTGGTTGTTGTTGTGAAGCGGCGTTGTGGTTGGTGGTGGTAGTAATGGCGGCTGGTCCAAAATAAAGATAGTAAAAGAAAAACGGCTATCCTGAAGAGTCGCAGCCCGACTGAATGACATTTATTCCCTCGAAACAACGGGTTTGGGCCTAACTACACATATACTTACAGAGATATCTCACCTAAGGGACCTGAATGGTGGTTTGTGAATTTCATCAACCACAACAATATATATATATATATATATATATATATATATATATATATATATATATATATATATATATATATATATATATATATACATATATATATATATATATATATATATATATATATATATATATATATGCATGTATATTTATATCCTGCAAGGGCTGTGTGGATGGGGGTTTCTAACATAGACAGCAAGAGCTGGAGTTATCAACATGTGAGATATCATCCAGGGAGCGAGTCGTTGAGTTTGGAATATCGTTCATGAGAAAAGTATCTGTCATACACATAATCTCAGGAGATGCAGTGGGATCTGCATTGAGAGATATGAAGTTGATTCAATGTTCTCTGATGCCAGAGACTCACAGAGTTGTTGAGAAGGTGCAAAGACTGAGGGTTTGTATCATTCAGGAGAAGTGGTGAAGGGTGGGGGAGACTTTTGTTTGGTGGAGTGGGAAGGCTTGCGTGGAATGCAGGAGGATGGACAAGGTGTTTGAGAGTTGCTGGAAGAGGAGGGATGGTGGTAAGGGGGGACACCAGAAATGATACAAGTATAAATGGAAGGTAATATAAACAGGTGAATGCACTTGTGGCATTCTAGTTACAACATACGATCACATCCACTGTGGCCAGGATGGAAAAGTGGAATATGAAAAGCCCTGAAGAAAACCCCATTGTATATTTTTAATGATGTGGAATATTTATCTTTTTTTCAAATCAGGAAAATTGGTGTGGAAATGGAAAAGAATATGAAGGGAGTTACAGAACAGACTGATGAGGAGGGAAAAGGAGTGGAGAGGAGAAAAGTTGAATCAAAGGGTAAAGATGAAATGTTATTTATGATATCGGCAAGTGTAAATGATGAGTGATAGAGGGAATGAGTAACTTGGCCATGAGGGGAGGTAGAACAAAGGCTTACTTTTTACATGATAAATAAAGATGCAAGAGGGTAATTAGGAGAGAGGAAGTAGAGAGGAAGGTAGGAAGGAACCAAACCATTTGGAACATGAGCGATTAACATAACAGAAGTCGAGAAATGTAAAGGACTTAAGAGTGTCACGATGAACACAAAATATGTTCACTAACTTTTAAAAGATATAGTTTTGGGGTGCGGGAAGAGATTTTTTTTTGTTTTTGTTTTTTGTATACCTTGTTGAGGCTCGTATGAGAGCTAACACACAACTCACAGCAAGGGGGCACGAGACAAGAGGGGCGGGAGTGGAAGGGACAAAACAGTGGGGAACAGACACATTAGGTGAACTGTGGAAGGGAGAGGGATGGGGATGGGACGGGGAATATGGCGAAGAGAAGATGGACATTACAGGGACTTTCAGGAACGAAAGCAGCGGAATTGAAGGAAGTGGGCTTGGTGGATTATGGGGGGGGGTAGAAAAGATCGAGGATTTGGATGGGGGAAGATAAGAGGTGGTGGTGAACAGCTGTTTTGAAAGCCTGGAGGGAAGAATGGGAAAGAATAGAGCGAGGAAGTTTATTCCAAAGGTGGGAAAAAAGAGGAATGAAAGAGTGAAGATGAGCAGTGATTCGTGATTTTGGTAGTTTTACCAGAAGGGGGTTGTTGGCGAACCTTGAGCACCCTGTGGAAATGTGGTGGGGACAAATCGCAGAGAGAGCAGGAGGGGCAAGGCTGGAGAGGAGTTGGTAGAAGACAGAAAGACCACCGACCAATCTGCGGTGATTGAGTGAGAGGCCCAAAGACTTAGCTTCATTGCGAGAGATGCCGATGATCCTAAATGCCCTGGTTTCGACAGCGTGAAGCCGAGAAAGGTGGGAGGCATGAGCACCAGCCCAGAGGGGAGAGCAGTACTCCATCAGGCTACGGACAAAAGCTTTGTAAGTGGTCAGGAGCTCAAGAGGGCCGAGGAAGGACTTTGCACGACGGAGGATTCCCAGTCGGCGACTGGCTTTTGAGGCGAGGTTGGAAATGTGACTTTCCCAGGAAAGGTCATGGCAGATAGTGAGACCCAGAAGCTTGAAAGAAAAGACTTCTTCCAGAGGATTGTTGAGAAAGTGGATGGGGGGGTTTTCTAAACGGTCCTTTTGAAGAGACATAGTGAGAGTGTGAGATTTATCTGGATTGAAAGACATGTTCCACGTGTTGGACCAGTTTGTGATTTTATCCAGATCTGCAGTGAGCGAAGAAGCTGCTGCTTGCCGGTCTGAGGGACGACAGATGGTACGGCAGAGGGTGGAGTCGTCGGCAAAGAGAAATAGAGGATTTTCCAGAGAGTCGGAGAGATCATTGATGAAAACCAGAAAAAGAACAGGGCCCAGAACGCTACCTTGAGGAACTCCAGCCTGCACAGGAAGAGGGGATGAAAGAACTCCATTTAGGGCCACACGCTGACTGCAACAGGAGAGGAAGTCTGCGAGCCATGAGTGGAGATGGCCTTGAATACCATGGGAAGAGAGTTTGGTGAGTAGTGCAGGGTGCCAGACTGTGTCAAAAGCACGTGATATGTCCAGGGATATGGCTCGGATTTCCTGTCTGGCATTGAGGACCTCCATCCATTGATGGGAGAGCAGAAGTAGCATATCCAGGGTAGAGTGACCTGGTCTGAAACCAAATTGATGATCGGAAATCAAGCCATTGGAGAACAGGAAGGATTTCATGTCTGAAGCGATGATGGATTCCATAACCTTGCTGATGATTGGGAGAAGGCTGATTGGTCTGTAGTTACAGGGATCTGTTTTTGCACCTTTTTTATGCAGGGCAGTGATGTCAGCAGATTTCCAAGCAGATGGCAGATGACCTTGGGCAAATGAGAGGGTGAATAGAACAGAGAGAGGGTGAGCAAGAGCAGAAGAGCAGGCTTTGAGGACACGTGGGCTGATGCCGTCTGGACCGGTTGCAGAATCTGACTCGAGGTTTGAAAGCAAGCTCTCCACCTTGTCAGGAGAAAAGGACACCGAGTCCAGGAACAGTTGGGTGTGACTGGGTAAAGTGGGTAGAGAAAGTGATGGGTTTAGGACACAAGATTTAGCTGCACACAGAGTTTAGACATTCAGCTTTATCACGTTCGGTATCAGCAGTGCGGCCATTTGAGGTAAGGGAGGGGAGTGAGGGGGAACATACACCAGAAACAGATTTGATTAAACGCCACCAGGATTTTGTGGAGGGAGAGAGGTTTGAGAGTTCAGACGTGAGATGAGAAAGATGTTGTTTTCTGGCTCTCCTGAGGGTAGATACAAACTTGTTCTGAGCTTTGTGGAAGGAACTGAGATTGCCCTCAGTTAGGTTTGCTTTCCATGAGGCAAAGGCAAGTTGTTTCAGGACAACTGCCTCGCCACAAGCTTCAGTAAACCAAGGGTGGGAGGAAGGGTAGGACAACTGAACACGAGAGGAGATAAATCTGTGCATGAGGGAGAGCAAGTTTCTTTGAAAGAATTCCCAGGATGAGTTGATGTTTGAGAAAGTAGTGATAGGAGACCAGTCTGTAAGTTTGATGGCTGCGAGGAGACCCTGCCAGTCGGCTTGAGTGAAATGCCAGACTCGACGGCAGTGAGGTGGTTCTCTGATAACAGCCAGAGAGATGTCCACTTTGACAAGGACGTGGTCAGAAGAACCGATTGGAGCGAAAAAAGAGCAGCAGATATTGTTCGGGAAATTTGTCAAAATCAGATCCAGAAGAGATGGAGTACCATTGGTTGAGATCCGGGTCGGGAAGTTGACCGATTGAGTCAGTCCAAATGAGTCACAGAAAGCTTTTACTGAGGTGCCATGACAGGTGAGAGAGGTACCCACACCTACCCAACTGGCATGATGACAATTGAAGTCGCCACATAAGAGGAAGAGAGAGTTTGGATGAGAAGATAGAAGATGGTCCATGTTTTTGGATAGTGAGGTGTAGATGGAGTCATCACTGTTCGGTGGACGGTACAGTACACATATAAACATGAGGTGGGATTGGAGGGGAAGCCGTAGCCAGAGGTATTCCTGGGGGTGTGGGGGAGTGAGAGCAGTGCATGGAGAGTGAGGAATAGAGTCTTTGATGAAGAGAGCAACACCTCCACCAGGACGAGGCTCAGGTCTGTCATACCGGAGGAGGGAGTAATCAGGGAGAGATACTTGGGAGTCAGACACGTCTTGGGAGAGGAAAGTTTCTGTTAGGCAGATAATGTCTGGTTTGTCAGTGGCAACCTGTATGGAAAGATCTGAAAGGTTTGAGCGAAGGCCCCAGATATTTGAGGTCCACACTTTTAATGAAGAGGTAGGGGAGGAGGCTTTGGGTGCAGGGTGTGGAGGGGGAGGGGGAGGGTAGGACAAGGGACGAGGGGGGAGGTAAGGAGGGTTGTTGAAAGAGTGTGGGGTATTGCAGAATAGCTAGGGGAGGGGGCCGAATGAGGAGGAGAAAAGGCTCTGTGGTGCTGGGGGAGAGGGGGACAAGAGACAAGGAAGAAGGCAGTTGAGGATTTGAGGAGGTAGAGTGAAGAGATGGAGGTGAGAGGGCAGTGGAGGAAGGCAGCTTGGTGGATGAGAGGGGGGGGTAACTTTGAGAAGGATGAGTGAGGGGATGAAAGGTGGGAGAAAGGTGAGGGGGTAATTTTTGAGAGAGGTGAGAGGGAGGCTTGGAGGGAGAAGAGTGGGATGGTTGCTTTGAGAGTGAGAGTGAGGGGTGAGGGGTGAGTTGGCACTGAAGTTGGAAAAAAAGAATGGTTGATGGAAAGCGAACATCCATAGCAAACTGGGGTTTTTTAAAGTTTTAGGTCAGAGATGCGATTTAACACAATTCTTGATGGATGCAATGAAGGCGAATTCAGAGAATGGGGAGAAGAAACGCTGTAACAGTTGGATTTTTTCGGCAAGGAATGAAGGAAAGGTCGAAATGAGAGCAGTCTGTTAAAATAGAAGAAGAGTAGTGCATTATGAAACAGTAAAGAGTACCACATGTGTGAGAGAGGAAGATGAAGCATTATAAGATCGTTTTTGTTGTTAATATTAATGTTTGAGAGAGTTCAACAGATTAGGTCATGGAAGTGTAGAAAAAAAAAAATCGAGGAAGATAAGAGGAAGAAGAAGAAGCAGAATCGGGAGAAGGCTCGCGTGTTGTTGTTGTTGTTGGGTTATTATTTTTTTTTTTTGAGATAAGAAAGAGATTAGTTGGGAGAATGGGGGATGTTAGGAAAGTGGGGAGGATGAAAATTGAAGGTAATGGGTAGGATAGAAATTGAAGGTAATGGGGAGAAAAAACAAAAAAACAAACAAAAAAAAATGATCAAACACCGAGTGGAACCGGTAGGCCTCAAGCCTCAAACACCCGGTAAGAACGTCGACAAAAATACTCACAAAATAGCACGATTTTTGAAACAAAACCGAACTAGGAACACACAGTAACATGTCGGTGAGAAAATTGAACAGTTAAAACGGGACAAATAACGACCGGAAACTTAACTTTGAGAACGTCAGCCGAGAGCCCCTAAGGAGACCTCTCGTCGCTCCAAACCCGGAACCGGAAGTCCCACAGTTGACGATATGAAGTTGATTCATTGTTCTCTGATGCTTGAGACTCACATAGGTGCAAAGACTGAGGGTTTATTTGACCTGACCTGACCGGAAAAGCGTGAAGAGCACAGATGGACACAAAGCAGAAGATTATATGAGTGAAACTTGGTGATCTGAGCCTCACATCAAAGGTTATGGTAGATCATGAAGCCAATACGATTGATCCTCTTCCTTCTGCTCTCCAGAAAAGTGGAATGGAAAGCCTGATTTGCAGTCCTTGTGGAGCAACATTATGCGATCATATGACTTGCCAGTGTTGAACATCATGATCTAAGTAGCTAACCATTGACGTATGTTGTATGGGTCTGACGAAAGGTATTCGACAGTCGCCATCCTTTCACCAGTGTGATATATCATTGTGCACAGGGTGGAGTCATTGGCAAGTTGGTAAATGTTGTTTTCATGTGAAGCAGATAGATCATTGATATAGATTCAGAATAATCTAGGTCCTAAGTTGCTGCTTTTTGGAACCACAGCAGAAAGGGAAATATCATGGAAAGAAACACCATCCTTGGCCACCTGCTGTTTCCAATCCGAATAAATCAGACAACTTGAGCAAGGGAACATGAATACCAAATTAAGACCATTTATAAATCAACACTGGATGCCAGACAGTATCAAAGGCTCAAGAGATATCAAGGGTGATTGCTCTAACCTCTCACTTGCAGTTCAGCATATCCATCCACTGCTGCAGCAGGAGTAACGTAACCAAGGTGGAATTGCCAAGTCGCAAACCAAAGAGTTTTTCACTGATTCCCGAGTTAAAGAAGCGATGGTGTTTGAGGCCGGCTACAATAATGGACTTGATTACTTTGCTTATGATGTGTGGAGTAGACTGATAGTTCTGTAGTTGAGGGATCAGTTTTGGAATCTTTCTTGTGGATAGGAGTGATGTTTGTCACTTTCTGAGATGGAGGAAGGAGAGAGAAAGAGAGAAAGAGAGAAAGAGAGAAAGAGAGAAAGAGAGAAAGAGAGAAAGAGAGAAAGAGAGAAAGAGAGAAAGAGAGAAAGAGAGAAAGAGAGAAAGAGAGAAAGAGAGAAAGAGAGAAAGAGAGAAAGAGAGAAAGAGAGAAAGAGAGAAAGAGAGAAAGAGAGAAAGAGAGAAAGAGAGAAAGAGAGAAAGAGAGAAAGAGAGAAAGAGAGAAAGAGAGAAAGAGATTTTTGCATATTTTGAATGTACAGTACAAAGTTATGAAAATAATTCAAGATGTCCCTGGTTGAAAGAACCACTTATCACTTTTCCACCAATATCTGCCATAATTGTAAGTAAATTTCAACTACAAATGCATGACGAAACACTTGTTTATGGCTAATATTAAAGAGAATGATGGCATAAGAAGAACTTAGCTTTCAGCGTTCGGCGCGAAATGCCATCTTTCGTTCGTTCGTACATGACAGGGGAGCGTTTCTTGGTTTTTTTTCCGTCAAGCAATAAATTCAATGGTTTTCACAAATATAACACATTAGTTTCACAAATTTCCATTGAAACACTCGGGTATTTCCGTCAATTGTCACCATTTCCATCTAGGTTACGCACTGCCATCTACCAGATGGCCGTCATTGGCTCACTTGAGGCACGTGGGGGGGGGGGGGACACCGGGGACATTTCAAACTCGGTGCAATTGTATACAGTGCACGCGCTGTAAAAAGCACACTCCATAAGAACAAATCCAAACGATTTTACAGCAAAAATAAATTCAACAACAGCAATACAAACAAGTGTGTCTGTTCATGTCAAAACCACCACAGAATAATACATACATGAAAAAGTAAGTGGAAGTACTTTACACTTTTACAAACAGATTGCATCACGAAAAAAAACTCAAAACCTCATCAGTGTACCACTGATCACCCACAATATCCAGGCTCAAAAGATAAGCCTGCTCCATTTTTACTCATGCCGAAACCATACCTTTAAAGCACAAAAGCACATTTGCATTTTTCCCTTTCAATTTTGCTTTCCTGGTTTTATAAATTGCCAGTTTAGCAATGCCCAACAGAAAAGACAAAAACGAGACGACTGGTTTACTTTTATAATTCCCCCCAGATTCCATAAATAAAGACTGGAAAGGAAAAAACAAAGTTAAATTTATAGAAAAGCTGTTGAAGGAAGAGAAAGAGGGGTACCAATCTCTTACATTCAATGAAAACGTGGGCAACATTTTCAATCAAATCACAAAAAGGACAAGAAATTAGAACAGAAGAATTAAACTTATGGAGTAATGTCTGTGTGACCAGGGCTTGATGTTCTAGGCTCCAATTCAGGTCTCCAGTTTGCCCAAGAGTTGGAGAACTATACATTTTGTTCCACACTGGAGTTAGAAAAGCTCCAGCAGGTAAGGTCTCATTCCACTGATTTTTCGACAGTTTTGTAAAACCAGGTGTACATGCTTCCAAACATATGTTGTAGATAGTCGTTTTCCCCATGACTTGAAACACACCCTCTTGTTTTTTGAGGAAATTTTAAGTTCAGGGAAATAGAGACGTGAGTCTACCACTTCACCCACCCCAGTCCACCCGATGTTTAGTCTATGAAAGGTTTGAATTACTGCTTTCAACACATTTTCCACAATACGAGCAAAACGAACACCAATTTTTTATGAAAGTGAGCTTACAGGTAGCCAGGCATTCAAGGATGGCTGCAACAGGTCTCACACTCTGTTTATTCCAACACTGGTGAAACAACGCAGAAATGACCTGGAGGTTGAAATTCCAGAGAAAAAGGATTCCGAACAAGTCTGAAGACGACGATGGTTCACGAGCGGTATTTGACGATGTAGATTGTTTCAGAAGTCAAGGATGAGACAATATGATAATGTTTGACCAAGTTATAAAAAGGATCAACATGATGTGGTACGAGTGACAGGATATTAGCTGCAAAATGTCGAAAACCCGGTTTCGTTCAACAACTTTAAAAATTTGACCTTTGCATAACCTTAAAAGCTCACAAAACAATGTTGTGGACATTAAAATAAGGAAACAGGATACGTGCTATAGCTTATTGGAGTTAGTTCGTCGAAGAAGGTCGAAAACCCGGTTCGATTCCCACAACTTTGAAAATTTGACCTTTGCGAACTTTAAAGGTCAAAGGTCAAGGATTATGACCTTTGGTGCAAAACTTCCTCTGGAACATTCTAGGAACAATATAACGTCATATAGGCTTTATGGCATTTCGCACTCCTCGGATTATCCATACTTTGATGAAATCAGCGTAAAAACAAACTTGAAGGGGGCGCCACGGGCAAGGTGTTCGAGATAGAGCAAAATGGTTTCAAGCCTTTAGGTGGGGAATGACCTGAAGATTATGCATAAAAAATATTGTCATCCAAGCTCTCAATGTTTGGGCGGTCGTATGATTTTTATGTCAAAATTCGAAATTTTCTAAGTTCGTGACCTTGTGACCTTGACATTAAAATGAAAAAAAAAAAAATCGAGCTCCATGGGGCTATGCAGGTGCCATTGGGCTAACCAAATACCGAAACCCGTCAGATTCGACAAAACCCCGAGGAGAAGATGCAAATTTAAATCGGCTACCCCCTAAAAACGCATGTTTTTTGGGCGTGACTCCGCCCTTAATGGGTGGACTATGCCCATTTTCAGGAAAACACAACAAGATCATGATATAATCCTCCCATATAAACGGTTCTTATTTGCACACAACTACGTCATGGTATGAACCTACCAACCAAGTTTCATCGAAATCGAAAAATTTCAATGTACCGTTGCATGGCAACGGATGGGTCCAGAGCAACGGTTCTCATTTGCACACAACTAGGTCATGGTATGAACCTTCAAACCAAGTTTCATCGAAATCGCCATTGTATTAACGGAGCACTGGACCGAACAGAGAGACAAACATATCGACGGAAAAAGTGATAATACGGGTAGAACAAATTTCAAAAAAATATTTTTTTGAATTTTTTTTTTCGACAAGATCGACGACCCAACAGACAGACAGACAGACATACAGACAGACAGACAGACACAGACAGACAGAGACACAACAATAACGAATATAGTGGTCACTTATATTTTTCGTGAACCTATATATTTTTCGTGAAAATATTTTTTCGTGAACCAACTAATGGCTCATGTACAAACTTTTGGGCATCGTATAATACCTATAAACGTTGCACTCCGAGGACTTGCCAAGCATTCAAAAGGCTCTGATGAAAACTGGGGAGCTGAGACATGTCAACGTGTTGCAGGTAGATGAGGAAAAGTTCACGGTCATATTTCAGCCCTTCCACTTTTTGCAAACAGGCGTTTGTGAGAGGTCGCCAAGGAACACACTCACTGCACAGTAGGCGCTTAATCGTGGAAATTCGGAATGCCATTATCCGACTTTGGATATGCATCAGATCTTGACCACTCGCATTTCGGGATCTGCAGACCACGTCTGGGCCCAGCCAATGTTGGCCACCCCAGAAAAAAAATCAGTCAGAACCCTCTGAATGCCTGTGACCAAGTATCTCAGAGGTTCAAGTGGTATAACTCTATGCCAAATAAATGGAACCACCAGGTTGTTTATGATTGACACCCGTGTCTTAAGCGAGAGAGGTACAATCTTCTCCACCTTTCCAGTTTCAATTTAATTTTTTCCAGTAAGTTCTCCCAATTTTTTTTGTTCATATGCCTCAATTCCTAGAAATAAGCCTAAATATTTAAACCCCTCACTACTCCACTGTATTTCTCCTGGTAAAACAGGCAGGGACGAGGAAGGCGATCTGGGGCCCACCCAAAAAGCTACACTTTTTTTCCAATTTACCCTTGCAGTAGAAGCAAGCTCAAACTGGGTAAGGCAACGAGAGACCTCAGAAAAACATTTTTGATTTGCAATAGCAGCACAAGTATCATCAGCATAAGCTGAAACAACGACTTTGGAGTTTTGTGAAAGAGAGACTCCGAACACTGAGTTCCGAAGTGAAACTAATAAAGGTTCAACAGATAGATTGTAGAGCATGCCTGATAGCGCACAGCCCTGACGGATGCCTCGCTGAAAGGGGAAATGGTAACAAAGAGTATTATTAACCTTCAGCAGGCAAGATGCAGTTTTGTACAATAACTTAACATAAGCAAGAAATTTTTCCCCAAACCCTGTTCTCCTTAATACATCAAACAAAAAAGAATGGTTAACACTGTCAAAAGCTTTTTCTTGATCTAAAAGTAATAAACCAAAACCAGGAGATATAGTTCGACCGAGACTGATCAAGTCTCTCACCAAAAAAATATGATCGTATATGGAACGTTCTGGAGCACAATATGACTGATCAGTGCCAATCAAGAAAGAGATGACTTCCTGTAGACGGGTTGCAAGTGCTTTTGACAATATTTTATAGTCCGTGTTGAGGAGTGACACAGGCCGCCAATTTGCGGTCTCATGCAGGTTTCCTTTCTTGGGAAGGAGACACAAAACTGCCCTGCAGCAGCTCAATGGCAATTCACCTTGTTCAACACTCTCCTGAAAGACCTCAAGAAGAGAAGGGCCGAGAATGTCCCAGAAAGCCTTATAAAATTCAGCCGGAAGGCAATCTAGTCCAGGGGCTTTCCCATCCTTGCTATCCTTGAGCGCAGCAGTAAGTTCTCCAAGAGAAATGCCAGGCTCAAGCAATTGTTGTTGGTCTTCAGACAGAGAAGGGAGCTGTTAAAGCATCGCATCTCTGTTCTCCTCATTCACAGCTCTTTTTGCAAAGAGTTTCGAAAAATAGTCTTGTAGTTCATGCTTGATATCACTCTGGGAGGTCAACAAATCACCACCAGAAGAGCGCAAAGCATGGATTTGTTGAGAGGTCTTTACCGTTTTTTCCAAATTGAAGAACCCTTTGTTTGTTGTGTCAAGTTGGATTTTTTCGTTCCGCAGTCGGACGAATGCACCGGCCGCCCGCTCCATCACCATTTCAGCCAGAAGGGTCCTTTTCTCCGACAACTGCTGGACATTCACGCTGGACAATCCAGCTTTCTGCTCACAGATAAGTATATCGTTTTTTAAAGCAGATATCACACCAAAAGCGTTGTATGTGCTGTAAGAGCAGTATTGTTGGCAAAAACATTTGATTTGGGACTTTGTGCAGACCCGCCATTGTCTCAAGTTCAAATATGAACCCTTTTGTGACTCGCATTTTTCCCATACCATTTTAAAAGCTTCTATACAATGTGCACTTTGTAAAAGTTTCAAATTAAAAGTCCAATATGCACTTCCACAGACATGATGAGGAAAGCCACACACCACAACAATCATGTGATGATCGGAAAAACCAGACGGCCTTCCATAAGACTTCTTAACAATGTTTACCATTTCATGATTAACATAAAATCTGTCTCGGCGAGCCATCGTCAAAACATTTCTTGATGCACAAACCCATGTATACTGATGGATATTACCGTTTTGTACCCGCCACACATCCACCAGTTTAAACTTTAAACTTTTTGATTAGCTGTGCCAAAGGCCTTGCCCTGGGTGGATGAGGCTCACAAGTGTTCCGATCAAGTTGTGGGTTGAGAGTGCAGTTGTAGTCACCCCCCAGACACAACAACATGGTTAAGTCAATGGTGCTTACAAACTCTGCCAACTTGTACAGAAAGGCACTCTGTCAGATTTAGCACAAGGACAGTAAACATTTGTCATGCAAATCTTTAGGTTACTACTGACAAATTGCACAGGCAGTAAGTAACCTTTGCAAATTTCCTTACAAGTCATCTCCGAAGGCTGGAGTCGAGGATGCAACACTATTGCCACACCAGCCTTGGCCTCAACAAGCGCATTCGAGAAAAAAAAGACAATCTTTAAAGATTTTACACCACTCATCCTCAGAAGACTGATTTGCATGCGCCTCCTGTAGCATTAGCACATCAATGTTTTTCATTTTGGAAGAGCTGAAATACCTGGAGGCGACGCACACAACTGCGGCCTCCATTGATGTTCAGAGATGCTACTTTTATCTCCATTCTGTTCGTTATTCTTGAAGCTCTTTACCAGCCTGAGTAACACATTTCCTTAACCTTTGGAATTTAGGATCTGACATGTTAACCTGAGAAGGATCACGAATCATACTCCTTGCAGTTTTAATGAAATCGTGTAAATTCGGGAAGTAATCTTTGATTTTTACCTTTCTTTTCCTGAATGTATCATCCAGGAATTTAATCACATTTTCTTGAGACACTAAGGTTGTTTCGTTTCCCCATTCATCCTCTTGAGAGCTTAAAGCACTGAAATGCGGTGTAGAAGAGGTTTCATCTGAATCAAGTGTTTCATCTGTGGCCTCTCCTATTACTTGTGGAACACAAACTCTTGGCTCAACAGAAAGTTTTGCTCTGTTTACGGACCCCTCCGAATTTGCCTTGTCCATGTCCTTCCCCTCTACAACCCTTACATCATCATCTGTGAGGGAGGGGTTGACATTTAACTCACAGGGATTTCCCCTTTATCTATTTCTCCATCACTGTCAGACATAGCTGTTAACTCGTCTAAACAAGTTTGGCGAACAGAACAAACACTTAAAACATCCTGAGATACCTCACCGTTCTCTGTGTCCCGCTCGGAGTCGGCCAGTGGAGCAAGCGAAGTCTCCACATCCGCACACGACTCCGGTACCACCAAGGGGTTTCCAATGTCAGACGTCCCTTGGAGATCCACCGAGCCTGACACGATCTGAACCTTATTCTGCTCCTTAGCATCAAAAGCATCAACATTTGACCGTTTTTGGCCTTTTTTTTTCCTGGTGTCCGTAACAGATACTGCCATATCGTCCACACTGTCCTGTACAGTGGATGGTAAAGGAGAGGAAGCAACCACTTTCACTTCCTCGTTTGGTGGGGGGTGGTTTAATTACGTCACGATTACACCCCCTCTCTCCAGCGCCCGTCGGGGTGGACGAGTCCAATTCGTCGAACACCTCAGCCAGTTGGGGGGGGTGGATTAATTACGTCACGATTACACCCCCTCTCTCCAGCGCCCGTCGGGGTGGACGAGTCCAATTCGTCGAACACCTCAGCCAGTTGGGGGGGGGTGGATTAATTACGTCACGATTACACCCCCACTCTCCAGCACCCGTCGGGGTGGACGAGTCCAATTCGTCGAACACCTCAGCCAGTTGGGGAGGGGGTGGATTAATTACGTCACGATTACACCCCCACTCTCCAGCGCCCGTCGGGGTGGACGAGTCCAATTCGTCGAACACCTCAGCCGGTGGGGGGGGCGGGGCTAGGCTCCCGATTCACCTTCCCATTTCGTTTGTGGTGAGGAAGAATCGTTCCTCACCGCACCTTCACTTTCTTGCGGTGTAACCGCATTGGGAAAAACACTCTTCACGTGCCCCTAACCTCTGAGGAAGCAAACATTTTATATTCAAACCCGTCGATTTTTACACTGATAACAACATTCAGTGTATTTCCATTTCCAGGTAGTATCATATTAACCACTCTTTTAAAGGACATGACGTGTTTAAATTTATCGCTAACATGACGGATCGACAACATTGAGATCCTCGACACAACCTTACCGAACTTGTTTAACTGGTTACACTAGTCCTGGTTCCTTATAAATGGTGGAATATTATTAATGTTAACTTTAACTGTTGGGGCCTGTAAAGTGAACACAGAGAGGTAAGTGTTCGGTTCGATGAACAGGCCATGCTCAACCACCGTGGAAACCACGTGTTCCTCCGACACAAACACCACAAACTTCTTATTCATGCGAGAAGCAGCACGAATATTATGTAAACCAACGATGTTACCAATGGCGAAAAGCACATCGTTAAGTTCCACCTCACTGGGAGGGAAGCAAAAAACAGCGTTTTTACGAGTTAGTGACTCGAACATCTCGACCACGGAAACGTTCACCCGCCATTCTAACTCGAGAAAACAAGTTAGTAAACTTTATCGAGAGAAATAAGGCTTTACACAAACACCAAGAAATCAACGATTACAGTTGAGAACAAGTCTGAAGACGACGATGGTCCACGAGCGGTATTTGACGATGTGGATTGTTTCAGAAGTCAAGGATGAGACAATGTGATAATGTTTGACCAAGTTATAAAAATGATGAACATGATGTGGTACGAGTGACAGGTTATTAGCTGCAAAATGTCGAAAACCCGGTTTCGTTCAACAACTCTAAAAATTTGACCTTTGCATAACCTTTAAAGGTCACAAAACAATGTGGACATTAAAAGAAGGAAACAGGATTCGTGCTATAGCTTATTGGAGTTAGTTCGTCGAAGAAGGTCGAAAACCCGGTTCGATTCCCATAACTTTGAAAATTTGACCTTTGTGCACTTTAAAGGTCAAAGGTCAAGGATTATGACCTTTATTGCAAAACTTCCTCTGGAACATTCCAGGAACAATACAACGTCATATAGGCTACATGGCATTTCGCACTCCTCGGATTATCCATACTTTGATGAAATCAGCGTAAAAACAAACTTGAAGGGGGCGCCACGGGCAAGGTGTTCGAGATAGAGCAAAATGGTTTCAAGACTTGAGGTGGGTAATGACCTCAACATTATGCAAAAAAAAATATTGTCATCTTAGCTCTCAATGTTTGGGCGGTCGTATGATTTTTATGTCAAAATTCGAAATTTTCTAAGTTCGTGACCTTGTGGCCTTGACCTTGGGACGAAAATGAAAAATCCAGCTCTGAGGGGATAGCCCACGGAGCACTATGCAGGTGCCATTGGGCTAACAAAATACCGAAACCCCTGTCAGATTCTACAAACCCCTCGGAGAAGAAATTTTTTATGTCAAAATTCGCAATTTTCTAAGTTCGTGACCTTGTGACCTTGACCTTGGGAGGAAAATGAAAAATCGAGCTCCGTGGGGCTATGCAGGTACCATTGGGCTAACCGAATACCAAAACCCCTGTCAGATTCGACAAAACCCCTAGGAGAAGATGCTAATTGAAATCGGCTACCCCCTAAAAACACATGTTTTTTGGATGGGCGGACCACGCCCATTTTCAGGAAAACACCACGAGATCATGATATAATCCTCCCACCAAAATTTCATCAGGATCGGATCAAAACCCACGGAGCTATGCTCGGGACAGACAGACAGACATACAGACAGAGACAGACAGACACACACAACAATAACGAATATCGTGGCCACCTATATTTTTCGTGAAAATATTTTTTCGTGAACCAATTCACAAAGAACACGGTCAGAGTGAACGAGAAAAACCTCCCCCGGCGGCCATGCCAGGCCTTCGGCCAACGATTTTCTCGACACAAGACCGTGGTGTCTCTGTGTCTGTCTGTCTGTCTGTCTGTCTCTCTCTCTCTCTCTCTCTCTCTCTGTCTCTCTCTCTCTCTGTCTCTCTCTCTCTCTGTCTCTCTCTCTCTCTGTCTCTCTCTCTCTGTCTCTCTCTCTCTGTCTCTCTCTCTCTGTCTCTCTCTCTCTGTCTCTCTCTCTCTCGTTCTCTCTCTGTCTCTCTCGTTCTCTCTCGTTCTCTCTCGTTCTCTCTCTCTCTCTCGTTCTCTCTCTCTCTCTCTGTCTCTCTCGTTCTCTCTCGTTCTCTCTCGTTCTCTCTCGTCTCTCTCTCTCTGTCTCTCTCTCTGTCTCTCTCTCTCTGTCTCTCTCTCTCTGTCTCTCTCGTTCTCTCTGTTCTCTCTCGTTCTCTCTGTCTCTCTCGTTCTCTCTCGTTCTCTCTCTCTCTGTCTCTCTCTCTCTCTCTCTCTCTCTCTCTCTCTCTCTCTCTCTCTCTCTCTCTCTCTCTCTCTCTCTCTCTCTCTCTCTCTCTCTCTCTCTCTCTCTCTCTCTCTCTCTCTCTCTCTCTCTCTCTCTCTCTCTCTCTCTCTCTTTCTACTCCAGACAGGAAGGAAAAAAAACACAGGAAAAGTCCACAAGTAGAAAACGAACACATGGGAAACGACAAATTGGGAAAGTGGAAACACCAAACAGCACAGCAGAAGAGGGGTACTCACAAGACGAAGCAATGAGCGGCCATGACAGTAAACACAATGCACCAACAGCCAGCAGGGGGAGAGAGAGAGAGAGAGAGAGAGAGAGAGAGAGAGAGAGAGAGAGAGAGAGAGAGAGAGAGAGAGAGAGAGGAGAGAGAGACAGAGACAGAGACAGAGAATAGGATTGGTCTGAAACACAGTTCCTGAGGATTAGAGTACTTGTGCCAACGGTACCAGTTGTGTAACAGATGTCAAGCTGGGTAAGAAGCTTCTCCTCTTTGTTGGGAGCATTCTATAATGGTGGAAAGAGTGGTACAGAACGAGGAGGGATTCAATTGGTCATGTATGAAGTGCCTTTGAGTCAAGACAGAGTTTAAGAGCTCTGCTTTTTCTGGAGTGTTGTCCAGCAAGATTCCATCGTTTAGAAGAGAAGGAATGAAAGGGGAATGTATCCCAGGCCCAGCTTTCATCAGGCTGTGGAGGATGTTGACAGGCTGGAGAATATACTCGTAGATCACATGTGAATCTAATGTTTGACCCTGGCTCTTCGTATAACAGTTACACAATGGCTCCAAGATATTCAAGGAGACTGCAGGTTGCCATCAGT
>NC_140970.1:108116376-108126376 GCF_056783735.1 Eptatretus burgeri
GAAGGATGTTGTTGTTGTTGTTCCGTATGCAGCCTGTGGCTGCTGGTTACATCACTGGCTGGAAGCACGACTGTGCTGCTGATACAGTGCCCCTGTTACCAGTTGGCTGCTATTCATTTTACCAACCTTGGAAGGATGACAGGCTGAGTCAATCCACCTGGTGTTATTTCAACAGCATGACAGGGACTCAAGACCCAAAGATCTTAAGACAGCCACCTTAACCATTAAGCCAACACCAAGATTTTTAGGAAGGTGGATGTGAGCGGATGGTGGTGGAAATCTAAAATGGATGGAAAGTGGTGCGAGCTTTATCAATAGGAGTTAAAATGCAATTGTCATGTCTGGAGCGATCACACTGGATAGGCAAAGATGGCTAAAAAGCATTATAAATGTATACATATACAGTGCCTATAGAAAGACGACAACCCCTTTCAAAATTTTCACCTTTTGCTTCCTTATCGCCAATAATTAAATTACATTAAATCAGACTTTTCCCACCTTTATTTACACATCGTAACTCACAACTTCCAAGTGAAAAACAAATTCCACAAATTATAGAAAACTAATTAAAAATACAAAACTAGAATATCTTGGTTGGAAAAATGTCCACCCCCCCCCCCTGAGTTAATACTTGGTCGAAGCACCTTTGACAGCAATTACAGCTGTGAGTCTGTTAAAATCGATCTCCACCAACTTTGCACACCTTGATTGGGCAATATTTGCCCATTCTTCTGGATAAATCTGTTTAAGCTCAGTTAAGCTGCATGGGGAGTGTTAATGGACAGAAATCTTCAAGTCATGCCACAGATTTACGATTGGATTTAGGTCGGGCATAACTCACAACTTCCAAGTGAAAAACAAATTCCACAAATTATAGAAAACTAATTAAAAATACAAAACTAGAATATCTTGGTTGGAAAAATGTCCACCCCCCCCCCCCCTTGAGTTAATACTTGGTCGAAGCACCTTTGACAGCAATTACAGCTGTGAGTCTGTTAGAATCGATCTCCACCAACTTTGCACACCTTGATTGGGCAATATTTGCCCATTCCTCTGGACAAATCTGTTCAAGCTCAGTCAAGCTGCGTGGGGAGTGTTAATGGACAGAAATCTTCAAGTCATGCCACAGATTTACGATTGGATTAAGGTCGGGGCTCTGATGAGGCCACTCAAGGACATTTATCTTTTTGTTCCTTAGCCACTCCGGAGTAGCATTAGTTGTGTGCTTCGGGTCATTGTCATGCTGAAAGGTGAACTTCCATCTCAATTTCAGCTTTCTTGCAGAGGGAAGCAGGTTTTCCTCTGGGACTTTTCTGGATTTTGTTCCATCCATTTTCACTTCTATCCTGACAAGTGCCACAGTCCTTGCTGATGAGAACCATCCCCACAACATGATGCTGCCGCCACCATGCTTCGCAGTAGGGATGGTGTTCTTTGGATGATGTGCTGTGTTGGGTTTGCACCAAATGTAAAGTTTTGCATTTAAGCCAAAAAGTTCCATCTTGGTTTCGTCAGACCACAAAACTTTTTGTCACATGTCCTCTGAATCTCTGGAGTGTTTTTTTTGCATCCCTCAAATGGGACTCAAGGTGGGGTTTTTTGAGTAATGGCTTCCTTGCCACTCTACCATCCAGGCCAGACTTGTGGAGTGCTTGGGATGTTGTTGTCACATGCACACAGTGACCAGTCTTTGCCATAAAGTCATGTAGCTCTTTCAAAGTTGCCATTGGCTTCTTGGTGACCTCTCTGATCAATCTCCTCTTTGCTTCGTCATCAAGTTTGGAGTGTCTTCGTGGTACCATACACCTTCCATTTCTTAATGATCATCTTGACTGTGCTCCAAGGGATATTCAAGGCCTTTGAAATATTTTTCTACCCATCCCATGATTTGTGCCTTTCCATAACTTTATCCCAGAGGTCTTTTGAAAGCTCATTGGTGTTCATGGTTGAGCCTTTGCTGTGAAATGTACTATGCAGCAGAGGAAACCTACAGGAACAGCTGATTTTATTCTGAAATAATCAGAATCACTGCAGTTTAATTCAGGTGGAGGCAAATTAACTTGGTGTGTGATTTTGAAGGTGATGGTTACACCTGAGCTAATTTACAATAGTTATTATAAGGGGTTGGACACTTATCCAACCAAGATATTCTGGTTTTGTCTTTTTAATTAATTTTCTGAAATTTGTAGAATTTGTTGTTGACTTGGAAGTTGTGGGTTACGATGTGTAAATAAAGGTGGAAAAGTCTCGTTTACTGCAATTTAATTCATGGTGAAAAGGCAACAGAAGGTGAAAATTTTGAAAGGGGGTGCAGTCTTTCTATAGGCACTAAATACTGAAACCAACTCAGACTCTCTCATGTGTAATGAGAGGCCGCCGTAGATTAACTCACAGGATGACAAGCGGTGGCATTCTGTAGACGTGGTGATTCCGCAATGTGATATGGTTATTAATTTAGCCGTGCGGCGGTTTTGGCATGCTTGTGTTTTCCAGGGGAATTTGGTTATGCTGGAGGATGGCTCATTGGCTGAAAATCAGTCAGGTCAGGTATGGGAGCATGTGCCAGAACAGCACATCGCTGCGTCCACTTTCCGCCGGTACTCCAGGGGCCTCCGTTTGGCCATCCCCCAGGCAGATGCCAGGCCCATCCCCATCTCCTTGAGATGATGGTCAACCTGTTGCAACCATGAGGCACGTGGTCGGCCCACTGGCCTCCTCCACTCATGAGACTCCCTCGCTGAGAGAATCTGGTGAGCAGGATCAGAGTCAGGAAAACGAGCCACATGTCCATACAGCCGCAACTGACGCTCACGGACTATGCAGGTAACAAATCTCATCCGAGTCTCTCTCAGCAACCGCTCGTTGGACACAAAATCCGACCAGCGATAGCCAAGGATTCTCCGAAGAGACCTGGTACCAAAGGAATTAAGTCTCCATCTCAGATCCTTGGTCAGAGTCCAAGTCTCGCACCCATAGAGCAAGACTGGAAGTACCAAGGACCTGAAGACTCGGACTTTCGTCCTCCCGCACAGGTACCGGCAGCGCCACACCCCATGATCCAGTGAATCCATGACTCCCCAGGCCCGACCCAGACGTCTATTGACCTCTGACTCGCAGCCAGCAGAGACATGAATATCACTGCCAAGGTAAGTGAATCTCTCCACGACCTCAACATCCTCACCATAAACAGACACAGACAGGACAGCAGCATCCAAGATGTCACCGAAAGCCTGGATCTTAGTTTTGACCCAAGAAACCCGTAATCCCAACGGCTCCGACTCCTCATTCAGCACCTCGAGGGCCCCCAAGAGGATGTCTAAAGTCTCCGCAAAGATGACTGCATCGTCTGCAAAGTCAAGGTCCGAGATCTTGACATTCCCAAATGACGCACCGCAACTTGATCTCTCCGACATCCTCCCTAGAATCCAGTCCATACAAGTGCTGAAAAGTGTGGGGGCAAGTACACATCCCTGACGAACTCCAGTAACAACTGGAAATAAGTCAGAGATGGTACCACCACACTTCACAGCACTCTCAGTACCAGAGTAGAGTTCAGACATCAGATCGATCAGTTTTGGTGGCACCCCACGAAGACCAATAATCCTCCAGAGGACATCCCGATTCACTGAATCGAACGCTTTACAGAGATCAACATAGGCTGCAAGCAGCCCCTGCCGAAACTCTCGTCTGCGTTCGGTGAGGACACGAAGTGCAAGGATACGGTCAATCGTTGACCTCTTTGGTGTAAAGCCTGACTGCTCTGGATGCTGGTGCTCAAGCAGATGGTGGCGAACCCTATCGAGAATTATCCGAGCAAAGACCTTGCCCGGCACTGAGAGCAGCGTCACCCCTCGGTAGTTGTTGCAGTCTTGGCGATCACCCTTCCCTTTCCAGAGAGGGACAACAAGGCCCCTCTTCCAGTCAGTTGGGATGATGCCTGTGTTCCAGGCAGAGCACAAAACTGCATGCAACGACACGAGTGCAGCATTTCCACCAGCCTTGAGAAGTTCGGCATGGATGCCACAAATCCCTGGAGCTTTGCCCCGTTTCAACTGGTTCACCGTAGCCCGTGTTTCCACAAGCGTAGGTGGACCACAGTTGATTCGAGGGTCAGCAACAGGGATTGTAACACCCTTGACGTCCAACTCGACAGTTGGGGGATCAGCCTGGTACAACCGCTCAAAGTAACCGGCCCAGCGGGCCTTCACTTCAGACTCCTCTGTCAAGAGCCTACCACTCTCTGCTCGAACTGTAGTGCTCCGAGGGATGGGCTTGGATGAACGTAATGCGCGAATTCCCCTGTAAGCGGGACGAGAATCACCTGTCCACAGGTGATGCTCTACCCCCTCACAGATTCCTCGCACATAGGCCTCCTTGTCCACCCTCAGTGCACGTACAGTTTTACGCCTCAGCTCCCTGAACAGCTCAGCTCTGCCATTCAGCCTGGCCCTGCGACTCTGGTAAATGGTATCCAGTGTCCCTTGAGAGACAAAATTCTTCTTTGCCCTGCGGTGAGCTCCAAGGCATCCACCGGCAACATCAAGGACGGTGGTCTTGAAGGCGCTCCACAACTCTTTAGGACCCCCCAAAGCACCCAGACCCCCCAAGTGTCCACTCAGCCTGTTCGCAAACTCCTCAGCTACTCTCTCATCCCTGAGCTTGGCAACATCCAGCCTCGGCTGGGATGGTACCATTCTCCAGGATTTAAGGTGCAGCTTTAGAGTTGCTACAACAAGCCTGTGGTCAGTATTGAGGAACTGAGCACTCCGGTAGACCCTGCAGTTCTGGATCATCCTCCAACGACCGTCAATGAGGACATGGTCAATCTCCTTTGCCACACCGCCAGCGTTGGAATACCAAGTCCAGCGATGAGCTTGTGGGCGCTGAAACCATGAACCAGCCACCCTAAGTCCATGACTTCTTGCAAAGTCAAGGAACTTAGTGCTATTCTGGTTCATAGTTCCTGACCCATGGGGACCAACACACACCTCATAACCGTCCCTATCAGTTCCAGTCGATGCATTGAAATCCCCCAAGACTAGAAGTGTATCTCGTCTGGGGCACTGATCAACCACAGACTCGAGTGTGGCGTAGAATGCAACCTTCACGGTGAGATCACTTGCCTCAGTCGGAGCATAAACAGAGACCAGGGAAATGACACCTAAGGAGTGACGAATCCTTAATCTCATAATACGCTCGTTGACGGGTGTTACCTCAATTATCATTGGGGTCAGCTTATTGGACACAGCTACAGCAACTCCTTGGGTATGGTAACCATCAGAGCGACCAGACCAATAGGAGGTGTAACCACCCACCATTATCTCGCCGCAATCCGGTCTCCGAAGCTCAGAGAGAGCTGCAATCCCGATGTCCAAACGCTTGAGCTCAGATGATAATAGAGACAGGTGATCATCCTCTCTTAGGGATAGGACATTCCAGGCACCCACCCGAAGGGACCGCCTCAGGTTAACCCAAGGAGACCGCCGTCTGGTGGACGACACCTCAGCACCACTCTGACACACTCTCCCGCAATCTGACCCAGGGATGTTACCCCGTAGTTTCCCTCCTATCAAAGATTGGGGGTCCCGAAGGCTTTGCCCCAATCCCGTCATCCGGTGAGCTGCCCTGCGAAGGGAAGCTGCACAGGAGGTACTCCCACGGAGTGGGTTTTCAGATTTTTTTGCATTTTTGCGTTTTGCGGAATGAAGGGTTTTACGGTGGCCGGAGTGCAAATCCTGCCACCAACCTCCTTATAAGAAGTGACCCAACTGCAGGAGGACGTCCGCAGACACAGTTGGGCACTAGATATGGATGGCCGTTGGCTCACAAGGAGCTCCTCTGCCCTTTGACAGGTTTTGTTTTTAATCCTGCTGGGTGTCCATATCCAAACACCCTCCTCACCAGAAAACTTGGTGGGGGAGACGGTTTAGTCGCCGACAACCCGACCATGGAACAGGTTAGTACAGGTTTACATGGTACCTGTAGCAGGTCACAGATCGAACCTGACCTGACAGTAGAAAAGACAGACCTGACCATGAACAAGACTCCCACCACCATCTCTCCTCTTTCGGGAGCTCCAGATGCCGACTCGATCATTACCTGTGGGACCCTTGCTGGTGCCGACTTTGTTTCCACTGGTCCTTCTCTTGATGTCAGTAGCGCAGACTCACTTTCTCAACTCTTCTCCATGGCTGCTTTATAATCGCTACTGTTGCGTGACCATTTGGTACCACTTGGTGTGAGGCTCTTCCGTATGGTATGGTCACATTTTCCAATATGTATGGTCACAACCACATGCTGTTTGAAAAAGTGTGGACTTCATTATATGGCGGGGTATCATGGAATGGTAATAAGCTTTATCGTACCGTACACAAAAATCCTCATCCCTCCACAATGTTACTTCCCTGCTTCGTTCAGTTTTGCAACGTTTTGCTTATCGCTAACTTAGGTATGACGGAGGTTTTCCATGCTCGGCACAGGTGTTATCCTCCAGAGGATGAAGGACTGGAAATAAAAATTTTACATTTTCATACCTTTAACAAGACTGGCAGGATGGCCTAGAGGTATGCACACTCGCCTCCGAGTCGTCTATCCTGGGTTTGAATCTCAGCCCAGCTACAAACTGTCATCTTGGTGCTTCACAGGCAGGGTGATTCATCAGTGTGTGTGTGTGTGCTGTCCCTCGGATGGACGTTAAATTGGGCTTCCAGTTTACCAGAATCAGTTGGTGGACATTAAAGATCCCATGGTGTCCTCTGCGAAGAGTAGGTGAGATATTACCGGCACCATGAACAAATGTCAAATTCGTACTCCAACCTGCAGACGACGTTGCATCAGTGGCACAACCATGCCCTCAGCCAATGATGCTACTTGTAGCCATGTGCTGCATACGAAAGAAGAAGAAGATACCTTACACAAAACTAAGCACATATAGTCTTGTGGTTAAAGCTACATTTATGCTGAGGTTAACATTGTTGTATAGCGAATGAGTTTACGTTAAGCAATTGCAGTTCTGTACTCTTGGTTGGTGAGTTAATTGTTGCTGAAAGGAACTTTTGTCCTTCGGATAATTTCATTTCTTTCGTCCATTTCATACCATTGGCATTAGCTGCATTTCGATTATATGCATTAGCTTATCCTATTTGTCTTCATTAGGCTTGTTTGATTGCCTCAGATTGCATTCACACTTTCCTATGAATGCTTTAACTTAGGTTCATTCATCACATCAATCTGTTGTGTGTTATATAACTTTTGCAGCTTGGTCCCTAATTGACTGTTACGAATCCGTATAGTTGTACAGTCGAGAACACCCTTTGCGATGTATTGCCCTCTGCATGTGCATTTCTGTTTGACTTGATCTGCTCTGATTAGTGTTGCAGGTTGAAATAGCAACCATAATTTTGGGAATGTCAATTTAAACTTTGGCAGTAAATCTCAAACTTGAAACATGGGCCTTGGAAATCGATTTTTGTATTGCAATTTTGGAGGTCGTCCATTGCATGGTCAACATGATCCATCCAATAATGCTCTAACAGGAGAACATGAGGGTCACATATAAAGTCTGGTCACTTGAGAAGCTGGCAGATGTTACACGCATTAAAACTAGTGCATCAATAAGTGGCAAAGCATGACAAATTGGAGTGGCTCCAGCTCATCTTTGTGACTGGAAAAAGTGCGAGGCCAACATGCAGAAAGTGTGTGCTGCAGCCAAAGGGGAGTGGAAGTACGTGCACATCGGAAGGTCAGAGCAAAGACAACAGCAGTCCTTCTTGCTTCTCTGTACACTTTACTGTAGGAGTTTCAATTTGGGGCAGGCAGGTACACAGTACACACATTAAAAACTGTATGAAACACCGTGAAGCAATGGTCTCCCTGCAAGGGTAGTGGCAGTAGTGTTACAGATTGGTGAATCCTATATAATTGGAAATGTTAAATGTGAGAGTTAAAGTGTAAAAAGGCAACCTCAATTAAATAAATGTTACAGGCATTGTGTAAAAGGATACAATCGCAAAGAATTGAATGCGTCATTGGCACCTCGCACTGCGATGGATTGTCAACAGAACTTTAAGGATGATTTTTGTTGAAGTAATGTTCGACAATGTTCGAGTAACATGAAAGCTACACTCCTACATTGGGGAGAGATGGACTGGGTAAAAGATTTGTTGTGGAAACGAATGCTCGGAACCAATGGTCAAGCTTTGGTCAATCTTTGAATTCAGACTGTCTATCGCCTTGTCTCAGGGTTCACCTTGCATCATTACAATAAAAAGGTGAAGCGATGAGCGTTCGGGAGTAGTGACACGGAGGAGGTATTGCAGGTGAACCAGAGATATAGTTCCAGCAGTGTGTGGGGCCTTTGGAGTGGATGAGTGCAGTCAAGTTTTGTTTTGACACAGCCGAGCTGTGCACGGCGGAGACAGGCTACGACGGCTCGTGAGCCTTGTATCATTGGGCACACGTTGACCACAGACCGAATTGTACCCATTGCACCTTGGCAGGTGTTCGGGTCCTCTCCTGCCGGCAGACTGGTTAAGTTCACGAGGAACCAACACAACATTCAGGCTGTTATCCACGTTGACATTCCAGGCCGACAACTTCTCTGGGCATCTCACGTCAAGGTCATCCTTCCTCCTCACTCATCCTCATGGTACGACCGCGATGCAGAGATTCCATACTGCGAGAGAATTCCTGCGGGGCTCGCACACTCCATACACACGGCTGGTCGGTCATTAATTGCACATTTGGAGCAATTGAACGTCAGAGCCTGCACGCTCGTTTCGACAGTGCAAGATACAGACTTTGATTCATGGTCCGTATGCTATAAAAGGAGTGTATTAACAACGTGAGTGCAATGTTGCCTTTCTAAGAGTGTGGAAATATTATAACCTGCACTGAAATATGTGTGCAACTTTGAGTAAGTTTGAAAAAGCAATGAACGTAACTTGTAATTCTGTACAGACTTTTACAGTTCCTGAGGGCTGGTGATAATGAATTATTGTGATTGAATTCTTATTGAATGATATTAGCGCTTGAATCGTAGACAGTGGTATTTAATAAGTTGCAGTTCAAATCTCCTTTTGTTTTATGTCATACACTGGTTGTCACCTGGTTGACAGAAAAGTTCAATGTGATCGTTTTAATTGTCTGCCGCGCTCCTCTCAAGGTACTTGTGGGGCACTTACTTTGAGGCACGGAGGCTGCACGTAACAGAAATTGGGGGCTCGTCCAGGATTGAGTTGGATAAGTAGCTAAGTGGTGGGAATGAGCGAGTACCAAGATGTTGGCATGATTGTTCAGGCTTATTGGGCCTAATGGCCTCGTCCTGCATTGAAGTATTTTGTATAAGCATTGGTAATGTTCAGTACTGTACCTTTGGTTTGATGTGTAAAGTGTGACATAACTCGGCACTTTTACAATTCTCACAGTATTGTACTGTATACAATATATTGGTGTGACATGCTACTGTTTTTCAGGTGTTTCACAAGTTGCCAGGTGTTTCAATGTTTGCACAGCCTACAATTTTACATCTGCACCAAATATTTATCCATACATAAAGGGAGCCGAGTTTATCGGTCACGCTTTATCCTCCGAAAGGGTAGTCTATTTATGGCTGATTTTGGCTGCTTATTGGATACAGTTACAACAATTCCTTGGGCATGATAACCATCAAGAGCAACCAGACCAGTAGTCGGTGTAACCACCTGCCATGACTCACCGCTATTCGGTCTCCGAACCCCAGAGAGTCCTGCAATACCGTTGTTCAAATGCTGGAGTTCAGATGATAACAGAGAAAGGTGATCATCCTCTCTTAGGGATAGGACATTCCTGGCAGCCACTTGAAGAGATCACCTCAGGTTAACCCAAGGAGACCGCTGTTTGGTGGACGACACCTCAGCACTACCCAGCCACACACCACTGTAATCTGACCAAGGAAGTTTACTTTGTGCTTTTCCTCCTATCATCAAGGAAAGGGGGTCCCAGAGGCTTTGCCGTCATCGTC
>NC_140970.1:108133876-108148876 GCF_056783735.1 Eptatretus burgeri
AGCCACGCCCACTTTTCCTAAGCCCCGCCCACTTTTACTAAGCTCCGCCCACTTTTCATGAGGTATTTTTCTAAGCCACGCCCACTTTTGCTAAGCTCCGCCCACTTTTCATAAGGTATTTTTTCTAAGCCACGCCCACTCTTACATCATTTCCAGTTCATCTCTGACTCACAAAGAAATCACTAGAAAATTACAGGATGTTATGGTTTTGAAAAATTTCCCAATGAAGGCTTGCCTAGGCTTGCCCAGGGAATTTCCAAAGGAAACCACACCCACCAGTCTTTCTCTATAAAAGCTTCAAACCCAGGCTCCATTTTAAACATTTGTTTTTGCTGGCAATGGTGTTTTGTGTGCTTGTCTCAAACTCTCTGTCTTCTATGGAACTAAACCTTCAAGTTGATGAACTGGATTCAAACCTCTTATCTATTGAGGTAAGATTTTTTATTTTCCTATTTTCAAACTTTGATTGAAGCATACTCATTTAATAATTAAATAACTTAATTAATACATTATTATTTTCTCTCACAGGAAATTGTGTCTGAAATACGAAATGAAAATACTGCTTTTGCTACAACTTGGGACGAAATTGTTGGCTTGGTTGAAGACCTTATGAGCGACCAAGACCCACAGAACGAGTTCGTCCTTGATGACCCAACCAAAGAGTTATACCTTGGAGACCAGCAAAATCCTGAAAAGGAGTTTTACAGCAATAGTACTCATTGTGAGTTATCAAGACAATACCCACTGAACAAGTTATACCTTGATGAGCCAGAATACAAGTTTTACCTTGGAGACTCACAAATTTTGAAGAAATCAAGAAATGAGTTCTGCCTTGATGGTTTAAATAACTACCTTGGAGACTCAGGAAAAGGGTTCTGCCAAGATGGTTCTAAATATGGGGCCTACCTTGGAGACTCACAAATTTTGAAAAAATCAGTAAATGAGTTCTGCCTTGATGGTTTAAATAACTACCTTGGAGACTCAGGAAAAGGGTTCTGCCAAGATGGTTCTAAATATGGGGCCTACCTTGGAGACTCACAAATTTTGAAAAAATCAGTAAATGAGTTCTGCCTTGATGGTTTAAATAACTACCTTGGAGACTCAGGAAAAGGGTTCTGCCAAGATGGTTCTAAATATGGGGCCTACCTTGGAGACTCACAAATTTTGAAAAAATCAGTAAATGAGTTCTGCCTTGATGGTTTAAATAACTACCTTGGAGACTCAGGAAAAGGGTTCTGCCAAGATGGTTCTAAATATGGGGCCTACCTTGGAGACTCACAAATTTTGAAAAAATCAGAAAATGAGTTCTGCCTTGATGGTTTAAATAACTACCTTGGAGACTCAGGAAAAGGGTTCTGCCAAGATGGTTCTAAATATGGGGCCTACCTTGGAGACTCACAAATTTTGAAAAAATCAGTAAATGAGTTATCCTTAAGAGACTTTGTAAGTTGGTTTTACTTTGAATACTTGAAATGTGGGTTCTGGATTGATAACTCACAATGTGATACATATCTTGGAAACTCAACGGGAATGTGGTTATACCTTGAAGACTTGGAAAGTTGGGTTTATGTTGGACACTTGAAACTTTTTTGGGGGCTTTTATTTATTTATTTATTTATTTATTATTATTATTTTATTTATTTATATTTTGGAGACTTTTGGAGTTGCTATCACTCTTTGGGATCTAAACCTATCGATGTAGTTCTTTGTCGGATGGTGCTTGATGGGAGCAAGATCAAGAAAGTTCTGGGAAGAAAGTGCAGGCTTACTCCCCCTTTTTACGTCATCAAACCTGAAAGCCTTAAAAGACAGAATTGGAAGAAGAGAAAAAAACAAAAAATATACATTGTTCGTTCTGGGAAGAAAGTGCAGGCTTACTCCCCCTTTCTACGTCATCAAACCTGAAAGCCTTAAAAGACAGAATTGGAAGAAGAAAAAAAAACGTAAATATATATATATATATAGGTGGAAATCTCATTTTGAAAAAGACATTGTGTTGGGTGAGGATTGAGTTGGGGTTGAGATTTTGAATGTGAGGGTTGGGGTTGAGATTTTGAATGTGAGGGTTGGGACACACACACACATACACATCAACAAACAAAAGTTAAGCCTTGACTATTCAGTTGAGGATTCTGTGTTTGGGGTTCACAGATCTAAGAACGTCCCCCTTGACACACATTATATACTGTTATACACCTTGGACTTGGCCCTCGAGTGTCCACAACGGTGTATAGTAGGAGGGAGTGAAGCGCCAACCTATTGCTCCCATTGCACACACACACACACACACAAACAAAAGTTAAACCTTGACTATTCAGTTGAGGATTCTGTGTTTGGGGTTCACAGATCTAAGAACGTCCCCCTTGACACACATTATATACTGTAATACACCTCGGACTTGTCCCTCTAGTGTCCACAAAGGTGTATTATCTGCTTAGTTTTGTCTTTTGTAATTCCTGTGAATAAAATGAACCTAAAATCTCTTCCCTTCCAAATCATATATTTTATAAGTCCAAGGAACTGTATCTATTACATCAACAATTTTAAAAAGTTCTTTCGTCCATCGTTCAGTAAAACCCTTTTCAAAATGAGATTTCCACCTATATATTCTTAAGATATCACCAACTTTGAACTTAGGTTTTCTGACATTAATCTCTTTTTCATATTTTAATTTTGTAAATGTTTCTGATGGCTTCATATTCGTTGACGTGTGAATCGTGTCATTATACTTATCCACAATATCCTGAATAAAAGATGACCATTGTTGTGAACCGAGTTGTGTGAATTTTTTATATAGTCTCTCTTTTAAGGTACGATTAAAACGTTCAACAACAACTGCCTTCCCTTCATTAAAGGTACTGTATAATGTAATACTGTTATTTTTTAGAAAATTCATAAATGTCTTGTTATAAAACTCTCTACCCTCATCAGTCCACAATTTCTTAGGTTTTCTCTTACTTTTATTAAATATCTGTTGAAAAGCTAACATAAGAGTATTACCTGTTTTGTTTTTTAAAGGGACAACCCACGCATATCTACTCCTCAAATCAATAACGGTTAAAGCATACTTGTACCCCTTATCATTATTGAGTTCAATCAAATCAGCAGACCAGATATAATCAACTTCCTTGGAATAAACTTTCCTTCTCTGAAACTTTGTGAATATTGGTTTATGTAATTCATCAGCTAATTGCTCTTCAGTCTTAATGGCATCATTAGAGCCTATAAGTTTTTGAATTTCCAAGTCCAAGTTTCAATTTAGCACTAATCATCTTCTTCACGATGAACCTATCAACTTTTTCTCTCAAGGTTGGATTTTGTATCAGAGACAAATTATATAACATTTCTCTATCGGCTTCATGCTTTTCTTCCAACGTTGTGGTATTCCCATAATCAATATCGTGTCTCATGCACACTTCATCAACTCTATTGATTGGTTTACTCCAGGATTTAGGATTGTCTGCCTCATCTAATCTTTTATCCAAGTTTGTGCCTGGACCACAGAAAGAATACCCTGGAAGATGTAATTCCTGGTATTCCAGTAGTTGTAAATTTACTTCCTGATAAAAACTTTTGTATATCTCCTCCGAGTTTGTGTTTGGAGATAAATTGATTTTTTTGAACCACACACCGAACATATACCTTTTTGTATAACCCTGTTATTTTTACTTTTAATATATGAAATATTTTTAGTATTAGTTTTCTTTTTACATTTGAGACAATAACTCATTTATTTATGAGAAAAATTTCTGCAGAGTGCAAAAACCTTTTTAGTTTCCAACATGCACATTTGAATCTTAATTTTTAAAACATAAAGAATCCTTAGAAATGCCTTCACTCTCTCCTCCATTTATTTAAGAAAAA
This sequence comes from Eptatretus burgeri, assembly GCF_056783735.1. Taxonomy (NCBI): domain Eukaryota; kingdom Metazoa; phylum Chordata; class Myxini; order Myxiniformes; family Myxinidae; genus Eptatretus; species Eptatretus burgeri. The sequence continues at coordinate 108,137,741 of NC_140970.1, forward strand.
ACTTGAATTAAAATGAATAGCTTGACGATGCTAATAGTTTTGTTGAAAGTATTGCAAATAGACTTGTTAATTCTTTGTATTCCTCCCTGGTGAGATAAGTTATTTTCTTTAATACCTCTATTCTTTTTTGAATCTCACTGGTTTCCATATTTTGATATTTATTCATTCTCTCTCTTTCCTCCCTCTCTCTCTTCTCTCTTTCCTCCCTCTCTCTATTCTCTCTTTCCTCCCTCTCTCTATTCTCTCTTTCCTCCTTCTCTCTCTCCTCCTTCTCCTTTTCCTCCTCTTCCCTCTCTTCTTCAACTCCTTCCTCATCCCTTACTATCCTTGAATCGTTTACACCCCATAGAATATTATACATATATTCATCAGGATTTCTTGTTATTCCTGTATCCAAAATAATTTTTTACAACAGGAAACCAATAAAATTTCTTTTGAATTTCTAAAAGAGCCTTACCTTTTCTTAACCTTATAATTTTTTCATTATTTAACATTCTAATTAAATCTAAAGTTGTCGGTTTATCAACATCAGCATAATGCCAATCTTTTATTGAAAATACCTCATTCTTATGTTGTAGAACATATTTATTAAAATACCGAATACCCTTTTCTTGAAGGTATGCTTGAACACAGAAATGATAATTTTCTTGAAGCCTTCTTGCTGTCATTTATGTATTAGAAATATATGTTAGAATAATATTATGGCACGAAACACCTCCCCATCTTCCCATAGTTAAATCATTTTGTATTTCCTTACTTATTATATATAATCCTGTTTTTTTCTGTTTTCATGAGATAAACAAGGGCAAAACCATTATTATATTTACCCTTATTAAATTCTTTTATTTGTTGTTTACTAATCGTGGCTCCACAAAACTCATTCTCGATACCAAGTGGATAATATTCTTCCTTACGAGACTGATTTAATTGTTCCAGGTCTTCGAGGTTAATTTTAAATGACCAATTATACCCTAAATCATTCATATCATACCCCCATTGTTCTATTCTCATACAAACGATACGCCCTTCTTTATAAAAATTTATTTTAATTCGAACTGTGAATTCTGTATGACCTGGAGATAATATCAACACTTCTGTATCTTTAGAATACACAGCCGTTTTATTTAAGTATATATATTGTGATAAATCGCTTAATCTCACCAAGTCATTCGCGTCAGTCGGGCTTGGATAATTTTTTAATTTATAAGCATTTTTCATGTTAATATTTTTGTTTATATTATATTTATGTCGTTCAGCCTGTGCCTTTGTGTAATAATTTGATAAATCAATATCCAGTTCTTGAGATACACCAAAGATAGAACCATCTTTACCAACATAAGTCATTTATATTAGATTAAAAATAATATCATAAAATTTTTTATTTTTGTTGAGTTGAAATAACACATATAGACATAATTGACCACAACACTTGGAATTTAATTCTTGGACTTGAAATGTTTGATAAACACCATTCTGTAAGAATTTTATGACTTCAACAGGTGGTGGAAGACCAAAACTATCAAAATAATATTTGTCTTGACTATTAAAAATACAAACCCAATGAGAACCGTTCCCATCATTATCTTCTAAGTTCATAATAATATTCTTTGTATGTTTCGACACATTTGTTAATTCATCTCTCATACAAATAACCACATTATGAATTTTTAATTTCTTACAATATTTAGCAAGTTGTAAATTTGATGTTGTATTCTTTCCAAATTCTTTCAACCCCTCATCAATGCTCATTTATTTATTAGAAAGATATAATCCATTACCTCTTTTCGTTAATTTTACACCTGCTTGTGCTATAGAAGAAAGCATATCTCCAACTAACAATCTCGCTTTATCAGGCAGACCTTCAAGTTTTTCAGCAAAATCTACAATTACACCACTTCCACTAATTTGTTTCTCCAACTCTTTGTTATGTCTTTCCAATTCTTTTTGAGCCTGGAGTTGAGCCTTCCTTTCGTTGGCAGTTTTGACCGCTGTTGAAATACCACCCGTCAATGCTCCAACCGCACTTAAACCAGCAAATAAAGGAATTAGAAATGGGAGAAATCCTCCACTCGTCTCTCTTATTGAATATTTTTTCAACATTGGTTTTGTCATTTTAATTTTAAGTGAGCCAGTGTCATTCAAGATTTTAACCTGTTCTCTTGTGAGCAAAACATCAATTCTTACTGCTCCTTTTCTCTGAATTGTATTAACGTTAATCGTACAAGGCTTTTGATTTTGAACACAAGATGATAGTTTATGAAGATTGATTTGATTAACATATACCCCAGTTGGTACTTTGCCACTCATTTATTTAACAAAAAATTATGTGAGACTAATCATCACACCATTATCTGTATTAATCTGCAATTCTGTTTCTTCCAAAAGCAAACAATATGTATCAACTTCTTCACTCTCTCCTCTTTCAATGTATAGGGAAGTATCCACTCGATTAGACTTTATAGTTTCTTTTTGAGCGCTCAGGTCAAACGTATAGATTGTATACAAACTTTTAAATGCTGTCATATCCAAAATAGGTTCTTTATTTCCATTAATTTCACACACCTTTTGGTAAGACTTGTATGCTTCAGCAAAATCATTTTTTTCCCAATTAATTTCCAATCTATCTCGTGGATAAAATGTTCCATCTAGAGAAACGCGAAGTTGTTTCACCTTAGCATTATCACTCAATGCATTATTCTTATCAGTCGCAGTATCACCATCTGGCTTTTTAAAAATCATCCACAGATATCGTGGCTTTCCTTCCAGAACACCCAAATTCCACGTGTAAGTAGTTTGATTGAGTTTAACGTGTTGACATCTTCTTTTGAGGTATGATACACTGAGTGGTTTTTTTGAGTTAAGTCTTCGATTCAACATCTCTTCTGTTTTAAGATTAGGAGTATATTCACTGATATACCAACTCATCTCCTCAATTACAAATTTATTCTGATCACCAAAAGCATTACCAACACCAAAAAGCAATCTATTTTCATTATCATTCCTTTGTAGTTGAAATCTAATTTTAAGACCATACAGAACTTTATCATAATCACAAAATCCAAATATACCTTTAAGAGGAACTGCCACAGTAAAACTATTTTCTGCTTTTGTATCATCATTATACATTCCTTTCCTTTGAATATATCCAGGGTCTGTGTTTGTTCCCGTTGACATATCAGGAATAAAACCTTCGACAGACCCCTTTCCCATTCTATCACTGAATGTATAGAGTGTAAATTTCATCATTTCAGATACAGCAGAGACATAATCAACCGCTTCAACTTCTTGTGTTCCAATATACAATCGCACAATATCAAACATTTTCCAGAAGAAATCATTTACAAGTGTAGCGTTTGTGTTATTCCCAGCCTTAGTGAATTTAAATTTACACAACAAGAAACTTTCGGAGAGATTCAAATAGGTTTGTTGATTATTTATTTCAAAACTTTTTGTACCATTTGTATTCCAGTCTGTTCCAGTTATTGCATTTACCTTGAAGTAATCTTCTTTTTTAGTGGAGTTTGAGATAATAATAGTATCATCCAAATCATAGATACTATCAATTGCTTCCATACTTGTATTTATTTAGGAAAAAGATGTTAAAACTTTTGAAACCCTGATCCAAGTATTTGAATTATTTTCTGTCGTTCTTGGGGGACAACTGAGTTTTACCTTTCTTAATTTCTTTTATTGCTTGTAATTTATGAGATTCTTTCTGAGCATCTTTTATACTCTTTACAGCACCTGCTACATTTCCCACAGCAGAAGCAGTTGAACCAATTAGGTCTTTATGTTTAAGAATAGTTGAACCAATACCCATGAGAGTATCAATTATCCCATCTCCTCTAAATTGATGTCCAACACCCCTTTGTCTCTTAGGTTTATAGTATCCTCTACCAAGATACATACCTTCACCCTTGTAGTACGGGAAAGGAACATCCCATCCCCTGTAATTATTTTATATTTTCCCAACTCGTGCTTCCTCACAATAACCATCGTATTTATTTATTGAAAAACTTCACGTAGGTGAATTCTGATGGATATAACTTCTCCATTAAAAGAAATCACACGATTATCTTGGTCGGTTATCCTAAAATTTACTCTGTGTATGGTTTTTCCTGACACAGGTAGATAAACCAAATTTTTAGGCTCCATATTGAATTTATAACCAATTGGGGTTGAGTATGCGCTGAATGAAAATATTGTATTTGTTTTTAATCCATCATTATAAGCACCATCAATCAAATCACAGTGAATTAACACCGAATTTATTCCTGAGGATATTTGAATGACATTATCACTGTAAAACGTCCCATTAGTTTCAATCTTTTTTGAGGAGAAACCTAATAACTCTCTAAATGAATTATCAATTGTGAAATCAACCTTGTAGTTATTTTTAACTTTAATCGTTGATTTTGAAGTATGTTTTTGAATGTTTATAACAATATTTTTTGGTTCATCACCCTGTTCTTTCATAAGACGAGCAATTTCGGAAGATATTTGAGAAATCTCGTATGCTCGGTGAGACTGTTATCGTTTTGTATCCACTTCCCGGATTATAACTAAACTTGTCATTTTTCTCGGTTATATTAAATAAGGTATTATAAGTCTCCATGGACAATAAAGATGCCTCATATTCTTTTGTTGTGTCAAGTTGTAGTGGGTATGGGAATGAAGATGTGTGGTCGCTTGTTGTGAAATTAAAACTCAGGATTGTGCTTCTCATCTTATTTAATATGAGATAAAATGTCTTTATATTGAGATTTATTAATTATTTTCATGTTCATCAACTGGTCTAAAATGGCTGATGCTTCATTAAAACAATTGTTATTTCCAGCCTTCTTACTGCCGAACAACAATAACAGTCTATTAACTAATTGCGATGGGTCATTTGGAAGAAAACTAATACCTGAACCAAGGATACTTAAAGCCTGAATAATGTGTTTCTCCTTCTCATTATTCCTACTTTTACCAGAAAGAATAACCTTATAATTTAGAGTGTTCAGCAAATCAATATATACTCTATCATCATTATTTTCCATATCCAATGGTTTATCAATATACTTTGATTCATCCCTCACAGTTGAACCTTGTCTTCCATCTTTTGTGAGAAGAAACATTAATCTCGGAGTTAGTTTAACAGGTGGTTGAGCAGAACTTAAGAACCTTAATTCATCATTAAATATCAATACCTTTTCTTGAACAAGAAGAAATATTGCTGGTTGTTCTGTTGGAATGAGTCCTGCTTTGGTTTTTGAATCCGCTGAATATTCATTGTTTTGAACAGCATTCACAATATAATCAGGGGGTTGATTAATCTCTTCCAGTTGTTGAAATAAACCTTCATCATGTTCTAATTCTCCAATATGCTCTAATTCTTCCTCCGTCATTTGACTGAAATCTTTTAACATTTGAAGCTTTCTAGGAGTATATTCTACTGTGGGAACTGTGGAAACATCTTTCATTTTTTCTTGGGAAGTTTTTAAAAGTGGTTTAAAAAATTTCTCTTGTTTTTTTTTCAAATGCTTCTTCGCCCGTTAGTTTCTGTCTGCGTTTCTTCTTTATGTCTTCCTGTTGTTTTACAACTTTTGAAACCAATTCTTGATGTTCCTTAAATCTTCTTGCTCTTTCTTTTGTATCCATTTATTTATTGTAAAATATCATTTAATGAATTGTAAAGATCAACAGGGAAATTTTCCTTTTCTTCATCATTCAAGTAGATGTGTTCAAATAAATCCTTTTCTTTAAATATTTCATCAAATTCTTTATTAACATTAATGCGAGTTGTAATTTCTTCTTCACTAATCCTTGCATCTCTGCTTTTCATACGTTTGTGTTGAGTTTCTTCATCAACATCAAAACCGAATGATAAAATCTTCACTCCGCTCAGATATTTAATAATTTGTCTCGTTCCTTCTGGATTAGTTTCTAATATCCCAACACCACCAGATTTTAGTTTCTTTAACTCACTCTTACAATGTGAATATTTTGTTGTACCAAGAGAAACCTCCTCAAATATTTGTCCTTCATTCCTCAATCGCATATGTTCCTCCACTGAAATATAGTGATAATCTTCACCTTTTACTTCTCCAGGTCTTATTGCTCTAGTTGTTGTTGATACAATGCGTATCACGGGGTGTTTTTTAAGTAAATTTACAATATTCTCATTTGTACTACACAAGAACCTTGATTTATGAAAGTTTTTTCCAGAAGCAGATTTACCCACAAGATTTATAATAATAGTTGTCATTTATATATGTAATTGTTTATAAAACAAAAAATATATCCCTTAATATCTCATCTTGTTTCACAACAATATATTTATATTTTTCAGTCGTGTGCTTCATATAATCCTCAAATTTCTTTTTACTACATAATGTAGAACAATTATCTCTCCAAAAATTATTGATATCTATTGAATTTAACTTGAATAAAATAAAAGTATTAGCATTGTTTCTGATGGAACGACGAGGAAGTTGAAAGTACGATTGACTAAGATAAATACAATTACAAGAAGAATGTCTCCCTCTTGTGTAGTAGCTGTCCATTACCGTTTGGTTTCTCTCATTAACACAATCATCAAAGATAACGAGGTTCTTTTTTGATTTATCCAAATCTTGGGGAGACGGTATATCATCCGTATTATCACTAAGAATACAAGTTATAAGATTTGATTTCTTTTTACATCTCTGTGTATCACAAAATAGTTGAATTATATCTTCAATGTTATAATCATTTAGGTTTTTTGACGTTTAAATAAACCTATTATATCTTCTTTTTGAAGACCAGCATTAAAACCTTGTGAGAGTAGTTGATACTCTGGTTGAAAACTCGACTTTGTGAAAATTATTAAATTATCATAATCTAAAAAGTTGGGAGTGAGGAGCATTTTTAAAAGTAAGCAGGTTTTTCCACATCCACTTGAACCAACTATGAGACATCTTAATGAATTTGGGAGATTTTTTATGGTTGTTAAATTTTATCTTATTTTCCCAAATAGGTAAAAAATCATTCATTTATATATTTGAAAAACAGGTTATTTAATTTATTATTGGCTTTTTTAGAAACTCTATATTTTATCCTAAGTTCAGGTTTAATTTCAAGATAATCCATTATTTTATTTATACAATATCTTGTGTTGATATTTCCCTGAAAATTACATCCATGAATAATATACAACAACAATCCTTTGAACATTTCTCTTATACGTTCAGTTTCTTCCCTTGTAAGGAAAGGTGTGTTATCATCCTCATACTTTACATTCATTTCTCTAATCAATCTTGTAAAGTAATTCATTTTTGGTGTAAATCTAAAAGAATTATTTTCCTTTTTATATTTTTTATTATCATTAATTAGAAGATAATCACAGAATATACATTGTTTATAGGCTTTTGACTCTGTGTTTAATCCCTGTCTTTCACACGCAGGACAATTCTCAAATTTGTCATATGGAGAATCAGGAAAGTCTAGCATATTTATAAAGTAAAACTTTACTTAAACTGAAATTCATCTATACTTTCAGTTGTATATTACCATCGATATCGATATACTTTTTTCATTATCAGATTCAACGACAACATTTTTTATATTAAAGGTAATTTTAAAATTATCGTTAACTACTATTGAACGAAATGTCATTTCACCTGATATATTAACATCCTTTATTTCATCAAGATTTACATCTTTAGGGTTGTTGAAAAAAAATACAAATTTCTCCTTGCATATTACAGATGGTCTTATCTTTTCTTTCTAAAGCTTCATCCATAAGGTTTTTGTTCTTTGATACTTTTTCTTGTTTCATTGCTTTTTCTAGTTTTGAATATATTACTAGAAGGAGAGGAGAAACTTTTGTTAGAGATACTTTAATTGATGTTCTACCAGGTATACTAAAAGCCCTTCCACTGAAGGAAATTGAAGAACTCATATTATTTACCATAATAGTTTTTATCCAATAGTTGTTATATTTATCTTTGTTCAATTTTACATCCTTGACATATTTCTCAGTATCTTTAACAGATGAAGAGATTGATTGAAACTTGTCTTTTGTGTCTTGAAACATTGTATTTATTAAGTGAAAAAGTTGGAGGATAAAATGTTTTTAAGCACAGATTCACCTATAAATTAAACGAAATTTTCATCAAGAAAATTTTAGTTTAAGCAAAGTTTTATTCTATAAATATGGTGAATACAACGTACTGCGATGTTTGTAATCACGAATATAAACATTATAGAAAACACCTCCGAACCAACAAACACACATTTAATCTATTTCATCAAATATCTCCTCTTGAGTTGGAAAGAAAACATTGTGATATCTGTTCAAAGGATGTTTTGAAGAGTAGTTATAATCAACATCTTCAATCACAAAAACACAAGAAAAATGAGTTTAAAGTAAAGGGAGACTATTATATTAAAAACACTGATGAGGCATTTAAAGAGCATATAAAAATAAGGATTTTTCAATTTGGAGAACCCAGTCCATCATCAATAGCTGAATTAATTGAAATAGTGAAACCCGATGTTGAAAAATTTATTAAAAAGACATTAAAAGAAATAAAAACTTTAAAGTTTTATATGGGAGTGAAAATGAATATGAAAAGACAAGATGAAGAACAAACTCCTTATATGAGAACAGATCTTCATTTTATAACATCATTTCAAGATTTTTTGAATAGTGGGGTTTATGAAGAACTATCAAGACAAGAGGAGGATGTTGATAATACAGTGGTAGGAAGTGGATTCAATATTAAAAAAATCATCTTTTTAGATATACACATTCTAAAATCAAACCCTCTTAAAGCTTCTTCTTATATTGAATTACCAAAAGAAATAAAACTAAAGAAGGCAGTTGTTAATATTAAGAACAATGATAATAAATGTTTTCTCTGGTCTGTTCTTGCTCACTTACATCCACCAAAATGTAATTCAGAAAGAGTAAAACAATATATGAAATATGAGAATACCTTGGACATTAAAGATTTTAAATTCCCAATGCCATTAACAGATATTCCTAAATTTGAGAAAAAGAATAATCTTTCTATTAATGTATATGGATTAACGGATACAAACAAAGTTCAAATATTAAAAATTTCAAACAACTATAAAAATGAAGAAACACACATTGACCTTTTATATTTTAGTGTTGGAAAGAATTCACATTACACATACATCAATAATTTATCAAGATTAATCTCTTCTCAGGTATTCAGAACAGCAAACAAAATATATCCTTGTAAGCGATGTCTTAATTCATTTCATACAAAAGAACGATTAGAACAACATTCAAAATATTGTAGTAATCATAAATCAGCTGTAATTACAATGCCTAAACCTGGTGAAAAGATTTATTTTGAAGATTATAATAAATCTATCATGCACCCATTTGTGATAGACGCTGATTTTGAATGTATCCTTAAAAAGATAAATACTGCTTCTCCTAATCCAAAAGAACCATATACAAATAAATATCAAAAACATATTCCTTGTGGTTTCTGTTATTATATCAAATCATCTGTTGGAGAAAAGTATAACAAACTTGAACATTATCGTGGAAAAAATGCTTCACAAGAGTTTGTAAAACGATTAGAAAAGGATTGTATAAGACTCACTAAATTAATGAAAGAAACAAATGAACCGATGAAATTAACCAAAGAAGAAAAATTAGAATTTAGAATGAACAATATCTGCCATATTTGTGAGGGTGAAATTAAGGAGTCTAAAGTTAGAGACCATTGTCATCTTACTGGTAAATATAGAGGTCCCGCTCATTCCTGTTGTAATCTTAATTATAAATTACCTTCTTTTATTCCAGTCTTTCTTCACAACAGCGCCAACTATGATACACATCTATTTATAAATGAACTTTCAAAAACACCAGGGAATATTTCTGCTATAACAAACACAAGTCAAAAGTATATTTCATTTTCAAAAATGATATTCACAAAACCTTTAACTCATATTAGGTTTTTAGATTCTTACAAGTTTATGGGAACACCACAAGCCTACCTCGCATCAAATCTAAGCTCCATGGACTCTTTTCCAAATCTTAATTCATTCTTTCCAAAAGAGGAAATTCTCACTAAAGAGGAAATTCAGATTAAAGAGAGAATTCAAAGTAAAGAGGAAACTGTAATTAATGAAGAAATTCTAACTGAAGATGAAATTCTAATTATAAAGAAAATTCGAACTAAAGAGGAAATTCTGATTAAAGATGAAATTCTGATTAAAGAAGGAATTCTTACGAGAGAGGAAATTCAAACAAGGAATGAAATTCAAAGTAAAGAGAAAATTCTTACAAGTAAGGGAATTTATCCTTATGATTATATGGATTCATTTATGAGATTTAAAGAAACACAACTTCCTTCAAAAGAAAGTTTCTATAATAACCTTTATGAAGAAGAGATAAGTGATAAGGAATATAAACACGCACAAGAAATATGGAAAATATTTAAGATAAAGAACCTTGGAGAATATCACGATTTATATCTAAAAACAGATGTTTTATTGTTAGCTGATGTGTTTGAAGCTTTTAGATCACTCTGTCATAATAAAAATTGTTATGGATTAGATCCTGCCCACTATTTCACAGCTCCTGGTTTAGCTTGGAGTGCAATGTTGAAAATGACAAAACAAGATATAGATTTAATCAGTGATGTGGATATGCTTTTGATGATTGAGAAGTCCAAGAGAGGTGGAATATCACAAGTATGTTCAAAAAGATATGCTAAAGCAAATAATAAAAATCTTCCAAATTATGATAGTGAAAAAGATAGTAATTATTTGATGTATTTTGATGCTAATAATTTGTATGGATGGGCAATGTCTCAATCTCTGCCTTATGGTAAATTAGAGTGGGTGGAAGAAAAGGATTATGAAAAGGCTTTGATGAATATTGTTATTTCTTCTCAAGAGGAATTGAATGACGAAGAAGAAGGTTATTATTTTGAAGTTGATTTGAGGTACCCGAGTGATCTTCATAATAAGCATAAAGATCTTCCTTTTGCATGTGAGAAAGAAACTCCAAAGAAAGAATGGTTAAGTGATTATCATAAAAGTTTTAATATTAAAGGCAAATCAACAGAAAAGTTATTAACAACATTCTATGATAAAGAGGGATATGTTTTACATCAGAGAAGC
>NC_140970.1:108175876-108178376 GCF_056783735.1 Eptatretus burgeri
GGACCAGACGGCATCAGCCCACGTGTCCTAAAAACCTGCTCTGCTGCTCTTGCTCCCCCTCTCTCTGTTCTACTCATCCTCTCATTTTCTCAAGCTCATCTACTATCTTCAAGGAAATCAGCAAACATTACCGTTCTGGATAAAAAACCTGATCCCTGCAACAACAGACCAATCATCCTTCTCCCAATCATCAGCAAGTTGATGGAATCCATCATCGCTTCCGACATTATATCCTTCCTCTTCTCCAATGGCTTGATTTCCGATCATCAATTTGGATTCAGACCAGGTCATCCCTCAAATCAGCAGGCTGCAGCCTCTTCACTCTCTGCAGATCTGGAAAAAATCACAAGCTGGTCTAACACTTGGAACATGTTCTTCAATCCTGATAAATCTCACACTCTCACGATGTCTCTCCAAAAGGACCACCTGGAACCCCCCCCCCCCCAATCTACTTTCTCCATGATTCTCTTGAAGAAGTTTTATCTATCAAGCTTTTGGGTGTCACCATCTGTCATGATCTTTCTTGGGTTGTCTTCTGCCATATCTTGTATGACCTCACCACCCCCTGCTCTGTCCATGATCTGTCCCACTCCCCCCCCCCCCATATTTCCACAGGGTCCTCAAGGTCCACCAGTTTCCCCCTTCTGGTGAAACTACCAAAACCAAGAATCACTGCTCACTTTCACTCACTCTTTCCTTCTTCTTTTTCCCCACCTGTGGAACGTGACGTCACTCACGTGATTCACTGACACCATGTTTCCCTCCCTTTGGGGGTGGGTCTTATTTGTGGAGATTAATCATTGAGTCTTCATGAGATCAACTGGGAATCTTTTCTTTACAGAACACCTACAATATGAAAATTATTTCATTTGAAAACACGTTTAATTAAAAAGGAATAAATATAAAGAGAAAAGACACAAAATGTACCAACATGGGGTACAAGAAACCCCTTAATGTTAAATAGTATAATGGAGAGAGAGGGGGAGGGGGGGTAAATGTCTCCTTACCACAGAGAGAGGGGGGGAGTAAAGGACTCCTTACCACAGAGAGGGGGGGGGGAGTAAAGGTCTCCTCACCACAGAGAGAGGGGGGGGGAGTAAAGGTCTCCTTAACACAGAGAGAGGGGGGGAGTAAAGGTCTCCTTACCACAGAGAGATGCACCTTTTCCTTTTCTTTTTCCGGAATGATCGGGCACGTTTCCACGCAATCCAAACTTGGATGAGGAGTAACATGTTGAGGATCACAAGGACTCCCATTTGAAAATAGTTCAGTAGGTAAACTCGTCCGTGAACTTGTTGAACCCGTCGCTGACTATTGTTCCGGACCATCTGTGAGCACACGGACATGGGCAGCATTCGTCACAACAATAAAGGTCACATTTCAACGAGGATGAGCACGGAATATGAACTCCGAGGTCCAGAAGAAACCTTATCCTTGTTGCAAGTTATTTCGTCATAACAATCGAGTGTTTTCACAATGAACAGCCGGCTTTACATCCCTTCACAGGGAGGCCATGTTCTCTGGTGGAACACACTTACCTTACTCCATCGATCCAAGGCAAGGTTTGTGGTCGGGATCTCTTGATTCAAGGATGGAACCCAAACAAGACAATGACTGGTAGACGAGACTCGTTCTCTCTCTTTATTTAACTTTCTGATATAATCCGTATCGGATGTTCACGATGTGTAAATATCTAATATCCTGCTCTTCTCTTTTTAACGAACTCTTGCGATATGTCCTCTTCTCATCAATTTGATATTTCACTCAAGTCTCCATATTAACCACAACCACTTCTCCTTCAGCTTTCCCACTTACCTGCTGTGGTCGGTGATTCTTCTGATGTACACGTGGGACGTCAGACTTGCCCTCCATGTTGGGAAGAAACGCCATGAGGAGGTTCAGGATCTCCCAAACGAACATGGCTGTTTCCAACATGATGGCGATCTGCAAATGAAGGTGGACAATGCACTGTGTGTTGTCGTTCTGAACCACCTTTGTGACGTCACAGATACTTTGAACAACACATTGTGTGAAGCTACGCCCCTTGTATTGTTGCCATGGCAATAGAAAGATTTCTAAAATGCCTCCCATTCAGTTAACCAGTCTCATGGATGTTTAAGTTAAATAACATTTTTATATATGAACGAAAATATCCGTAAATAATCGTTATTACGATCCACACACAGCACAGATCGACGAGGGTTCTGTTCCTCCCAACACGTCACGAAGTAGAGTTGTTTGGGTTTGGAGAACCCTGAACCATGGACTTGTGTGGTTGTTGGTATCATTCACTGTCCACCAATGTTATTGGTTGTGTTTGTGGGAATCCTTGTTTTCCATGATGTTCTGAATGTTACTCGGGAAGTGTAACGTCACCAGAAGTCAGTCTCACTCCTTAAACTCCATTAACAAGGTTCATTGGAAGTAAAAGGTGAAATCATTCGGTTTGAGAACCAATCGGAGCACGTATCGCCATTCCGGGCCGTGGCTCGCTTCTCAC
>NC_140970.1:108180876-108198876 GCF_056783735.1 Eptatretus burgeri
ATTGAATTCGTGTTCACCACAGCCTCGAATCGCTGGGTACATTGAAATACTTATAAATGCCCGGAGATGTCAACGTTCGTGGCATTATTTCATTTCCGCACCTGCCATAACCTCGAGAATCACTTAAACTTGGCCAAGTTACAAAAATTAAACTCCAGAATTGAACTTAGCAGCAGTTCCATCTGCTGAAAAAAGTGTTCGTTTGTCCAATTCGGACATTGCTTGGGTGTTCTGGGTGCATGGTTTTATTGATGGTGATTGGTAATCTCTTGCCAAACCAGGCGTTCCGTTGGAGTGCTTGCTTAGCTGCTTGAGCCACTTGCTGAGCTCCCCATGGTTGATAGCGGTGCATTTTGTGTCCTGATTGGGATGTACATACAACGTTTGCCATACAAGGTAGAGGACTGTGTACAGCACACAGGGACGTGGTACAAATGGATAGATTTGGATCTGTAGGAACTCTCCACAAGTGTGTGGACAGGCCATGCCTCGTCCGAGTGCTGTGGTGGCAAAGTTTCATCCCGTATCTTACCGAGGTTTGATCAGGTTTTCCTTTGTCCTTGTCACTGTTTCTCAAGCAATTGATTATCGGGTTTGCTTTCCAAAGGGTTTCTCTTTGTGAGTTTCAAAGTAAAATATATTTGATAACACCAGATATCCGAGCCGTTTGCCGTATTAATGTGTTTTCTAAATAACTGAGCCAAATTTTTTCCTCCCATCACATGCAGATGTTTATAAAGATTAATGTTCATGGACATCTCCTTGAAATGTCGATATAAATTCAATGTTGTTTTGTTAATCTGTTATGAAATTTCCCCAAAACTACAGTGAATGTCACTGAAGGTTTTCGGGTTGGATGCGGTACGTACTGGAGTCGGTAATCACACTGATTCCAATCTTCCGATTCCCCAAAAACTGTCGATCGGCCAAGTACGTGTGTGTGTGTGTGTGTTTGTGTGTGTGTGTGTGTGTGTGTGTGTGTGTGTGTGTGTGTGTGTACGTGTGTGTGTGTGTATGTGTGTGTGTGTCTGTGTATGTGTGTGTCCTTGCCCGTGTCCGTGTCCATCATCACAATTTGTGTGTGTGAGATCACAATTCGTGTGTCTATGTCTGTGTCTTTGCGTGTTTGCGTGTGTGTGTGTCCATGTCCGTGTCCGTGGGGGGGGGGGGGGCATGTGTGTGTGTGTGTGTGTGTGATCACAATTCGTATGTGCGTGTGTGTGTGTGTGTGTGTCCTCCATCACTCCAAAACCATGAAGGTGTGCAGCCTATAACTTTGTATGCATACGAGAGGAACTCCACAGAAATGCATGACTGAAAATTGGGTGTTTGAGTTAATTAAAACCCCTTTTGAGAATAATTAATGGCCTTATTTAATTATGTCCTTTATCAGGCACTTCTTGGCCACCTCGCTCGATTATGGGGTCTTGAGGTGTATCCCGGGTTACCTCGCTGGGGTCTGAAGCCGCCATGTTTTTTGATCTCCTCAACCCTGCCTTGACTTGGCACGGGCTGCAGTGATTTCTTCATGATATTTTTTTTCTCTTTCCTCACTCATATTATTGAATTCGTGTTCACCACAGCCTCGAATTGCTGGGTACATTGAAATACTTATAAATGCCCGGAGATGTCAGCGTTCGTGGCATTATTTCATTTCCGCACCTGCCATAACCTCGAGAATCACTTAAACTTGGCCAAGTTACAAAAATTAAACTCCAGAATTGAACTTTGCAGCAGTTCCATCTGCTGAAAAAAGTGTTCGTTTGTCCAATTCGGACATTGCTTGGGTGTTTCTGGGTGCATGGTTTTATTGATGGTGATTGGTAATCTCTTGCCAAACCAGGCGTTCCCTTGGAGTGCTTGCTTAGCTGCTTGAGCCACTTGCTGAGCTCCCCATGGTTGATAGCGGTGCATTTTGTGTCCTGATTGGGATGTACATACAACGTTTGCCATACAAGGTAGAGGACTGTGTACAGCACACAGGGACGTGGTACAAATGGATAGATTTGGATCTGTAGGAACTCTCCACAAGTGTGTGGACAGGCCATGCCTTGTCCGAGTGCTGTGGTGGCAAAGTTTCATCCCGTATCTTACCGAGGTTTGATCAGGTTTTCCTTTGTCCTCGTCACTGTTTCTCAAGCAATTGATTATCGGGTTTGCTTTCCAAAGGGTTTCTCTTTGTGAGTTTCAAAGTAAAATATATTTGATAACACCAGATATCCGAGCCGTTTGCCGTATTAATGTGTTTTCTAAATAACTGAGCCAAATTTTTTCCCACTCATCACACGCAGCTGTTTATAAAGATTAATGTTCATGGACATCTCCTTGAAATGTCTATATAAATTCAATGTTGTTTTGTTAATCTGTAATTAAATTTCCCCAAAACTACAGTGAATGTCACTGAAGGTTTTCGGGTTGGATGCGGTACGTACTGGAGTATGTGTGTGTGTGTGTCTGTGTATGTGTGTGTCCTTGCCCGTGTCCGTGTCCATCATCACAATTTGTGTGTGTGAGATCACAATTCGTGTGTCTATGTCTGTGTCTTTGCGTGTTTGCGTGTGTGTGTGTCCATGTCCGTGTCCGTGGGGGGGGGGCATGTGTGTGTGTGTGTGTGTGTGTGTGTGTGTGTGTGTGATCACAATTCGTATGTGCGTGTGTGTGTGTGTGTGTGTGTGTGTGTGTGTGTGTGTGTGTGTGTGTGTGTGTCCTCCATCACTCCAAAACCATGAAGGTGTGCAGCCTATAACTTTGTATGCATACGAGGGGAACTCCACAGAAATGCATGACTGAAAATTGGGTGTTTGAGTTAATTAAAACCCCTTTTGAGAATAATTAATGGCGTTATTTAATTATGTCCTTTATCAGGCACTTCTTGGCCACCTCGCTCGATTATGGGGTCTTGAGGTGTATCCCGGGTTACCTCGCTGGGGTCTGAAGCCACCATGTTTTTTGATCTCCTCAACCCTGCCTTGACTTGGCACGGGCTGCAGTGATTTCTTCATGATATTTTTTTTCTCTTTCCTCACTCATATTATTGAATTCGTGTTCACCACAGCCTCGAATCGCTGGGTACATTGAAATACTTATAAATGCCCGGAGATGTCAACGTTCGTGGCATTATTTCATTTCCGCACCTGCCATAACCTCGAGAATCACTTAAACTTGGCCAAGTTACAAAAATTAAACTCCAGAATTGAACTTAGCAGCAGTTCCATCTGCTGAAAAAAGTGTTCGTTTGTCCAATTCGGACATTGCTTGGGTGTTCTGGGTGCATGGTTTTATTGATGGTGATTGGTAATCTCTTGCCAAACCAGGCGTTCCGTTGGAGTGCTTGCTTAGCTGCTTGAGCCACTTGCTGAGCTCCCCATGGTTGATAGCGGTGCATTTTGTGTCCTGATTGGGATGTACATACAACGTTTGCCATACAAGGTAGAGGACTGTGTACAGCACACAGGGACGTGGTACAAATGGATAGATTTGGATCTGTAGGAACTCTCCACAAGTGTGTGGACAGGCCATGCCTCGTCCGAGTGCTGTGGTGGCAAAGTTTCATCCCGTATCTTACCGAGGTTTGATCAGGTTTTCCTTTGTCCTTGTCACTGTTTCTCAAGCAATTGATTATCGGGTTTGCTTTCCAAAGGGTTTCTCTTTGTGAGTTTCAAAGTAAAATATATTTGATAACACCAGATATCCGAGCCGTTTGCCGTATTAATGTGTTTTCTAAATAACTGAGCCAAATTTTTTCCACCCATCACATGCAGATGTTTATAAAGATTAATGTTCATGGACATCTCCTTGAAATGTCGATATAAATTCAATGTTGTTTTGTTAATCTGTTATGAAATTTCCCCAAAACTACAGTGAATGTCACTGAAGGTTTTCGGGTTGGATGCGGTACGTACTGGAGTCGGTAATCACACTGATTCCAATCTTCCGATTCCCCAAAAACTGTCGATCGGCCAAGTACGTGTGTGTGTGTGTGTGTGTGTGTGTGTGTGTGTGTGTGTGTGTGTGTGTGTGTGTGTACGTGTGTGTGTGTGTGTGTGTATGTGTGTGTGTGTCTGTGTATGTGTGTGTCCTTGCCCGTGTCCGTGTCCATCATCACAATTTGTGTGTGTGAGATCACAATTCGTGTGTCTATGTCTGTGTCTTTGCGTGTTTGCGTGTGTGTGTGTCCATCTCTGTGTCCGTGGGGGGGGCATGTGTGTGTGTGTGTGTGTGTGTGTGTGTGTGTGTGTGTGTGTGTGTGTGTGTGTGTGTGTGTGTGTGAGTGATCACAATTCGTGTGTGTGTGTGTGTGTGTGTGTGTGTCCTCCATCACTCCAAAACCATGAAGGTGTGCAGCCTATAACTTTGTATGCATACGAGAGGAACTCCACAGAAATGCATGACTGAAAATTGGGTGTTTGAGTTAATTAAAACCCCTTTTGAGAATAATTAATGGCCTTATTTAATTATGTCCTTTATCAGGCACTTCTTGGCCACCTCGCTCGATTATGGGGTCTTGATGTGTATCCCGGGTTACCTTGCTGGGGTCTGAAGCCGTCATGTTTTTTTATCTCAACCCTGCCTTGACTTGGCACGGGCTGCAGTGATTTCTTCATGATATTTTTTTTCTCTTTCCTCACTCATATTATTGAATTCGTGTTCACCACAGCCTCGAATTGCTGGGTACATTGAAATACTTATAAATGCCCGGAGATGTCAGCGTTCGTGGCATTATTTCATTTCCGCACCTGCCATAACCTCGAGAATCACTTAAACTTGGCCAAGTTACAAAAATTAAACTCCAGAATTGAACTTTGCAGCAGTTCCATCTGCTGAAAAAAGTGTTCGTTTGTCCAATTCGGACATTGCTTGGGTGTTTCTGGGTGCATGGTTTTATTGATGGTGATTGGTAATCTCTTGCCAAACCAGGCGTTCCCTTGGAGTGCTTGCTTAGCTGCTTGAGCCACTTGCTGAGCTCCCCATGGTTGATAGCGGTGCATTTTGTGTCCTGATTGGGATGTACATACAACGTTTGCCATACAAGGTAGAGGACTGTGTACAGCACACAGGGACGTGGTACAAATGGATAGATTTGGATCTGTAGGAACTCTCCACAAGTGTGTGGACAGGCCATGCCTCGTCCGAGTGCTGTGGTGGCAAAGTTTCATCCCGTATCTTACCGAGGTTTGATCAGGTTTTCCTTTGTCCTCGTCACTGTTTCTCAAGCAATTGATTATCGGGTTTGCTTTCCAAAGGGTTTCGCTTTGTGAGTTTCAAAGTAAAATATATTTGATAACACCAGATATCCGAGCCGTTTGCCGTATTAATGTGTTTTCTAAATTACTGAGCCAAATTTTTTCCCACTCATCACACGCAGCTGTTTATAAAGATTAATGTTCATGGACATCTCCTTGAAATGTCTATATAAATTCAATGTTGTTTTGTTAATCTGTAATTAAATTTCCCCAAAACTACAGTGAATGTCACTGAAGGTTTTCGGGTTGGATGCGGTACGTACTGGAGTCGGTAATCACACTGATTCCAATCTTCTGATTCCCCAAAAACTGTCGATCGGCCAAGTACGAGTGTGTGTGTGTGTGTGTGTGTGTGTGTGTGTGTGTGTGTGTGTGTGTGTGTGTGTACGTGTGTGTGTGTGTGTGTGTGTGTGTTTGTGTGTGTGTACGTGTGTGTGTGTGTGTGTGTATTTATGTGCGTGTGTGTAGGTGTGTGTGTACGTGTGTGTATGTGTGTGTACGTGTGAGAGTGTACGTGTGTGTGTGTGTGTGTGTGTACTTGTGTGTGTGTACGTGTGTGTATGTGTGTGTGTATTTATGTGCGTGCGTGTAGGTGTGTGCGTGTGTGTGTGTGTGTGTGTACGTGTGTGTGTGTGTGTGTGTGTACGTGTGTGTGTGTGTGTACGTGTGTGTGTGTGTGTGTGTGTGTACGTGTGTGTGTGTGTGTGTGTACATGTTTTTGTTGCATAAAGCATTACATTTTCTCTCTACTAAATCCCCTCCCTCCACCCCCTCCCAATACAGTGCAGCACCCTCCCACACATCTCACTCTCTGTCCCACACATTCTGTCCGGACGATGTTTATCTCGGAACATGTCTGGATGGTGTTTGTGTCTGGATGGTGTTTGTGTCAGAGCATTGTGTATCTCCGGACAGTGTTTGTCTCTGGACCTTTCCGGGCCGTGTCTGTGTGTTTCCGTTCGTGTCTCGGCAGCGATTGTCTCTGGATGTGTCCGTGTTTTACTCCGGATGGGAGTTTGTTTCCGGACGTGTCCGGGCGGTGTTTGTCTCCAAGGGGTATTTATAATATGACCGAAAGAAAATGGATTTCAGACATTATTTTGTTTCCATCTTCACGATTATTCTATGCAGGAGCATTTTGATGAGACAGTATGAGTCATAGTTAAAGCTCCACCACACGTCTGCCTTCCCTTCCTCTCACCTTCCGCTGCCTTCCCCCACATCCATCTCTCTCCCCTCCCCACATTTACTGTTCCCCTCAGTGAAGCGATGGGTGGTTTTTGGAAATGTAACATATGAGGGGAGGTTGGCACTGCCAAGCAAAAATGTTACCCATCTCCTTGAAATTATTTACAAGATTATATTTATATGAAGTTGGGGGTTTCGAGACGTGGTGGACATTGAGAGGCGATGGGGTGATTCATCTCATGGTGTTTACCTTTTGCCCGTGGGTCGGCGGTAGCACTGCCTGACCACACATCCCAATATATGCTTTATAGCAACCTTTGGGGTCTCAACATGGACGTCAAGGTGAACGTGTGGGAGCTAACAACCTTGCCTGGATTCTAAAGGACCAACAGACAAAATTTGAGGCATCTCGGTGTGACGGTTCGGCCCTAAAAGAGTCACAAACAAACGGAGAAACACATGAAGTTACTTCGAAGATTTGTATCCCCTGAAGGATTTATATCCCCATTTCTACGATAATAATTTCGACATCGTTCCTGAGATTTATCAGTGATCCGATTTGAAAGAAGAGATTTTCGGTTCATTATATTCACAGGTTTTACCAAAAGGGGAAATTCACAATCGTTGAAGAAAAGGAAGCCAATCCTGAACTCTAACATCCCCAAATGAACCCGAACCCTCACATTCAAAGCCTCACCCTGACGTTCAAACCCAAACACATCCCTCACCCTCACGTTCAAACCCAAACACATCCCTCACCCTCACACCCCAAATCCAACCCTTATCCCAAGATCATGAATCAAGTTTACACAGTTTCTTTATTTAAAATTTTTTTTAAAGAGTTCATTTGTTTTTTTAACAGTTTAATAATAATACAAGGTCAATAAGTCTTTCAATTCAGCAAAAAAAAATTCTTTCTTTTCTTCCAGTTCTGTCTTCAGAATGAAGTTTCAGTTCTTTCAAATTTAAAGTAGAAAGGGGGACGGAGATGGATTGTAAATCTGTCTCAAATCCCAGGTCTTCCGAGCACTTTCTTGGTTTTGCTGAAAATAAATAAAGAAAAAAATACATTACTGACACAATATCAAATTTAATAATATATTGTTTAATTAATTTTTGATCAACTGAACTTACCTCATCAAGCAGCATGCAAAGCAGAACGACCAATTGGTTTGGAACTCCAAAGGTCTTAAAGATGGAGCCAGTAAGTGGAGTCTTCAAAACAGAACCAGCTTCAAGGTCGAACTCCTTTAGTGGGTCTTCAAGGTAGAACTCCTTTTGTGGGTCTCTAAGGTAGAACTCCTTTTGTGGGTCTTCAAGGTAGAACTCCTTTGCTGGGTCTTGGTTGTTCAGGGTGGAGGCTCCACTCAGAGTGGAGGCTTGGGTGTTGGAGAGGAATGTAAAACCATGGTTCGAGAACCGTGGGAAGGTGCTTGTGGAAAACATCCTGAAGGCATATCAGAGGAGAGCCATTTTAAATAAATAAAACTGCAAATGTAATTTAGTGCAGTGTTTGAGGTAGAACCTAAATGAAGTCATTCTCATGGAATCTGGAGGTGGGTTTGGTGAGACGGTCGTAGTGAAGGATGTTCGACAAAACAAAGAAGGGGATTTCTGATTGACCATGTGTTTAAGTTGATGAGGAAGAAGAGATGATGGACAGAGCTGGAGCTGGAGATGTTTTGGAAGAGTATTTCAAGTCGATCAAGATGATGGCAGCAGGTCAAGCTGGGAAGGAAGAAAAAAAAGGTTCAAGATCATGTTGGAGTGTAAATGTGTTTGTGCAGTGATGAAGTAATGCAGCAACCACAAAGGGTTAATGGCTGCAGATCCCTTCATGAGTGACATTGATAATACAAATCAGGGAGAGACCTCACCTGCTTGTTGTATTCATTATCATTATTAAATTATCTTCACTCGGAATTATTTAGTTCTCATCATGGTATTTTCAACAAGGAAGTGACAAGTTGACAAATATGAACAAAAAGGGTGCAGGTCGTGAAACAGAGTGGATGGAAGTTTGACGTACCTGCAGTTTTGCAGAATGGTGCTTGTTTAAATAATCGTGAATCAGCCACCTGTAAGATTCTGATGTTTTATCTTACCTTCCTGGAGCGGTTGTACAACGGAGTGATCAATGATAGATCCACCACCAAACATCGCATATTCTTCTCCTGTGGCCATGACGATGACTTCTTCCTCTGCACACACTTCACCAAAGGGAAGTCAAAACCATTCAATGAGCACTGTCATCATTATCTCAATCATTATCTTACCTTTCAACACCATCCTGGAAATACTGCATTCTCTCCATTGCTTTCTGCATCTCATTTAAATTTCTCTCTTCCTTTGTATTCAATTTCACATCTTCATTTTACTTCATCACAAACTCCCACTGGATTTATATTAACATTTTCCAAACAATTAATTTTAATGTTCATCCAGGTGCACAAACTGACTTTTAAACAGATACATCAACACACATGACAGACATTCACCAATTGGAAGATTTATTTGGTGCTCGTCTGGCAAAGAGAGAAGTAAAATATTCATTTGTTCTTGATGATTCTGAGGTGGAGAGAAAATGGGGCAACATGGAGGAGAAGAACACACAGCTTAGACAAAGTTTTGAATATTGTGTAATGTAAGGAAAGAACATTGACAACTTACGTTCCAGCCGATAGGATGGTTTCCTTTGAGTGGGTTGGATGGGATGGTTGGTGAGCGATGTGATGGAAATGGTGTGGCCCATTGGCTTCAGATCATTATGTTCAGCTCCTCTTGCACTCAGTCACATTCTGCTGAAGGTGATTGTTGATACGGTTCCACACTCCTCTTGCCCCTCGTTCAGGTCCTTCACACTCCTCTTGCCCCTCATTCAGGTCCTTCACACTCCTCTTGCCCCTTGTTCAGGTCCTTCACACTCCTCTTGCCCCTCGTTCAGGTCCTTCACACTTCTCTTGCCCTTCGTTCAGGTCCTTCATACTCTCTCCTCACGAGGCACTTCATTCACTGAATGTGCTCCGTTTTATTCCCCCCATTATAAGTCGCTCCATGTCCCTTGTGTTTGAAACCAACATAATCCTTGTTTTGTTCACGGTCCCTGTGAAACTCGTTCACCATCGGCTGAAGGTGATCGTTTATCTGGCTCCATACTGATCTTGTTCTCCGTTCAGCTCTTAATCCTCTCTTCTCACGGCGTACTTCTTCCACTGAAAGTTCCTCCATTTCCTTTCCATCATAATTCGAAGATGTACATCCCTTTTGTTCAAACCCAATAGAATCCTGCTTTTGTGCAGTTTTCTGGAGAACGAGGAGTTTGGGACAACTTGGCACAGAAGGATAAGCTGCTGCACTCCTGTTTGTGCCTGACCCTCGATCAGCTTCACTTTGATCAACGGGTCTCCGACTATTCCCAAAACGTTTATGGCGAGCAACTTTCACTTTAACAAGTTTCCTCTCTCGGGGCTCCTCATTCAATTCCCCGACCTCTTTCACTGCATGTTTTACCTCATTTGGCTCGTCTTCCCTGTGAAACATCACAACAGTTGTTTTCTCAACAAATTTCACTTTATTTTGTTTGGAGACAATATTCTCGTCCCGTCGTTCTGTCCTCTCACTGACATCGCTGTTCTCGTCCCGTCGTTCAATCCCGCCCACTTGGTTGTCGCCACAGAGATCTACACATGCTTGACTCTCGCTCCCTTTAATTTCATTAACTTCCTGAGTTGGTTCTGTTTCTTCGTTGCTATAATAAGGGGTGACATTGTCTTCCTGGTGTTTCACTTCTTCAACCGTTTCATAAATCAGCTTGTTGTTATCATTATCACCTTCAGTATTCGTGTCTTTTGGACATTCCTCATTTTGTGGAATCTCAGTGACTTGGTTTGAGTGTTCAGGACCTTCACTGACTTGGTTTGAATGTTGAGGATCTTCAGTGACTTGGTTTGAGTGTTCACAACCTTCAGTGACTTGGTTTGAGTGTTCAGGACCTTCACTGACTTGGTTTGAATGTTGAGGATCTTCAGTGACTTCGTTTGAGTGTTCACAACCTTCAGTGACTTGGTTTGAGTGTTCAGGACCTTCACTGACTTGGTTGGAGTGTTCATGACCTACACCGACTTGTGTTGAGTGGTCAGGACCTTCACTGACTGGGTTGGAGTGTTCAGGACCTTCACTGACTTGGTTTGAGTGTTCATGACTCCCAATGACTTGGGTTGAGTGTTCATGACCTTCACTGACTTGGTTGGAGTGGTCATGACCTTCACTGACTTGGTTGGAGTGTTCAGGACCTTCACTGACTTGGTTTGAGTGTTGAGGACCTTCACTGACTTGGTTTGAGTGATCACGACCTTCACTGACTTGGTTTGAATGTTGAGGATCTTCAGTGACTTGGTTTGAGTGTTCACAACCTTCACTGACTTGGTTTGAATGTTGAGGATCTTCAGTGACTTGGTTTGAGTGTTCACAACCTTCACTGACTTGGTTTGAGTGATCACGACCTTCAGTACCTTCAAGTATGATCATTGTTTCACTCTCCTCTGTTGTGTTTTTTATAACACATTCAATGTTATAATTGTTTATTTCATCAGTTTCGTTTTCTTCTTCACTTTCCTTTCCTTCATTCAATTCCTTTGCAGCATCACAATCGTTTCCTTCCTCTTGATTGTTGCAAGCATTGCGTCTCATTTTCTCTCTCCGTGCACATCGTAAACTGCACAAACACACCAGGTGAGATGTATACCTGTATCTATCAGTACATCAGACTAAAACTTACAAAGTATAAGGCATGCTTGGTTGATGAGTTTAATTAAAAGACAGCAATTCCACTTCTCCTTGCTCAAAGAAGGAAATAAGGGATTTTAAAACGTACTTGTTTGTGATTAAACAAACACATCATTTTTGTTCCAATTAAATTGATTACTATTTTCTGAACCGTTTTGCTATCAAACCTCGACTCAGATTCTGCAACCGGACCAGACGGCATCAGCCCACGTGTCCTAAAAACCTGCTCTGCTGCTCTTGCTCCCCCTCTCTCTGTTCTACTCACCCTCTCATTTTCTCAAGCTCATTTGCTATCTTCAAGGAAATCAGCAAACATTACCGTTCTGGATAAAAAAACCTGATCCCTGCAACTACAGACCAATCAGCCTTCTCCCAATCATCAGCAAGTTTTTGGAATCCATCATCGCTTCCGACATTATATCCTTCCTCTTTTCCAATGGCTTGATTTCCGATCATCAATTTTGATTCAGACCAGGTCATCCCTTTGATTAGCAGGCTGCAGCCTCTTCACTCTCTGCAGATCTGGAAAAAAATCATAATCTGGTGTAACACTTGGAACATGTTCTTCAATCCTGATAAATCTCACACTCACAATGTCTCTCCGAAAGGACCACCTGGAACCCCCCCCCCATCTACTTTCTCCATGATTCTCTTGAAGAAGTTTTGTCTATCAAGCTTTTGTGTGTCACCATCTGTTATGATCTTTCTTGGGTTGTCTTCTGCTTTCTCCTCTCCGGCCTCACCACCCCCTGCTCTGTCCATGATCTGTCCCACTCCACCCCCACCCCCCATATTTCCACAGGGTCCACCAGGTCCACCAGTAACCCCTTCTGGTGAAACTACCAAAACCAACAATTGCTGCTCACTTTCACTCACTCCTTCGTCTTTTTCCCCACCTGTGGAATGTGACGTCACTCAGGTGATTCACTGACACCATGTTTCCCCCCCCCTCTTTGGGGGTGGGTCTTATTTGTGGAGATTAATCATTGAGTCTTCATGAGATCAATTGGGAATCTTTTATTTGCAGAACACCTTGAATATGAAAATTATTTCATTTGAAAACACGTTTAATGAAAAAGGAATAAATATTCAGAGAAAAGACACAAAATGTAACAACACGGGAACAAGAAACCCCTTAATGTTAAATAGCATAATGGAGAGGGAGGGGGGGAGGGGGTGTGAATGTCTCCTTACCACAGATAGAGGGGGGGGAGTAAAGTTCTACTCAGCACAGAGAGGGGAGGATAGTAAAGGTCTCCTTACCACAGAGAGGGGGGGGAGTAAAGGTCTCCTTACCACAGAGAGAGGGGGGAGTAAAGGTCTCCTTACCACAGAGAGAGGGGGAGGGGAGTAAAGCTCTCCTTACCACAGAGAGAGGGGGGGGGAGTAAAGGTCTCCTTACCACAGAGAGAGGGGGGGAGTAAAGGTCTCCTTACCACAGAGAGAGGGGGGGGAGTAAAGGTCTCCTTACCACAGAGAGAGGGGGGGGGAGTAAAGGTCTCCTTACCACAGAGAGATGCACCTTTTCCTTTTCTTATTCCGGAATGATCGGGCACGTTTCCACGCAATGCAAACTTGGATGAGGAGTAACATGCTGAGGATCACAAGAACTCCCATTTGAAAATAGTTCAGCAGGTTAACTCGTCCGTGAACTTGTTGTACCTGTTGCTGACTATTGTCCCGGACCATCTGTGAGCACACGGACATGGGCAGCATTCGTCACAACAATAAAGGTCAAATTTCAACGAGGATGAGCAGGGAATATGAACTCCGAGGTCCAGAAGAAACCTTATCCTTGTTGCAGGTTATTTAGCTCTCACAATCGAGTGTTTTCACAATGAACAGCCGGCTTTACATCCCTTCACAGGGAGGCCATGCTCTCTGGTGGAACACCCTTACCTTAAGGCCCGGTCACACCTTGACGTTTTCGCCAACGTATGCCGATTTTTGAATTTTTTTTCTAAAACGCTGGCACACGTTGAATAAGTTATGGGAAAGTTTTGATAACATTGAGAGTACGCTGAAAAACGCTGCCATACGTCGTTGTACGTTGGCTTTAAACGTTGTACTTTTTGGTTGTCCTCAAATTTTTTCATGCTTGAAATTTCACGACGTATGCCGGCGTATGACTCACACGTTCCGCTACGCTGGCCACAAGTTGTAGGCACGGTCTGCGATCGTTGACAGACGTCAACACATGCTACTTGCAAGTTAATCATAGGTTGAGACACGCCGAGGTAATGTTTAGCGTACCCGACCTTCACTGACTTGGTTGGAGTGGTCATGACCTTCACTGACTTGGTTGGAGTGTTCAGGACCTTCACTGACTTGGTTTGAGTGTTGAGGACCTTCACTGACTTGGTTTGAGTGATCACGACCTTCACTGACTTGGTTTGAATGTTGAGGATCTTCAGTGACTTGGTTTGAGTGTTCACAACCTTCACTGACTTGGTTTGAGTGATCACGACCTTCAGTACCTTCAAGTATGATCATTGTTTCACTCTCCTCTGTTGTGTTTTTTATAACACATTCAATGTTATAATTGTTTATTTCATCAGTTTCGTTTTCTTCTTCACTTTCCTTTCCTTCATTCAATTCCTTTGCAGCATCACAATCGTTTCCTTCCTCTTGATTGTTGCAAGCATTGCGTCTCATTTTCTCTCTCCGTGCACATCGTAAACTGCACAAACACACCAGGTGAGATGTATACCTGTATCTATCAGTACATCAGACTAAAACTTACAAAGTATAAGGCATGCTTGGTTGATGAGTTTAATTAAAAGACAGCAATTCCACTTCTCCTTGCTCAAAGAAGGAAATAAGGGATTTTAAAACGTACTTGTTTGTGATTAAACAAACACATCATTTTTGTTCCAATTAAATTGATTACTATTTTCTGAACCGTTTTGCTATCAAACCTCGACTCAGATTCTGCAACCGGACCAGACGGCATCAGCCCACGTGTCCTAAAAACCTGCTCTGCTGCTCTTGCTCCCCCTCTCTCTGTTCTACTCACCCTCTCATTTTCTCAAGCTCATTTGCTATCTTCAAGGAAATCAGCAAACATTACCGTTCTGGATAAAAAACCTGATCCCTGCAACTACAGACCAATCAGCCTTCTCCCAATCATCAGCGAGTTTTTGGAATCCATCATCGCTTCCGACATTATATCCTTCCTCTTTTCCAATGGCTTGATTTCCGATCATCAATTTTGATTCAGACCAGGTCATCCCTTTGATTAGCAGGCTGCAGCCTCTTCACTCTCTGCAGATCTGGAAAAAAATCATAATCTGGTGTAACAC
Organism: Eptatretus burgeri; assembly: GCF_056783735.1. Lineage (NCBI taxonomy): Eukaryota > Metazoa > Chordata > Myxini > Myxiniformes > Myxinidae > Eptatretus > Eptatretus burgeri. The sequence goes on from NC_140970.1 coordinate 108,195,395, forward strand.
TTGGAACATGTTCTTCAATCCTGATAAATCTCACACTCACAATGTCTCTCCGAAAGGACCACCTGGAACCCCCCCCCATCTACTTTCTCCATGATTCTCTTGAAGAAGTTTTGTCTATCAAGCTTTTGTGTGTCACCATCTGTTATGATCTTTCTTGGGTTGTCTTCTGCTTTCTCCTCTCCGGCCTCACCACCCCCTGCTCTGTCCATGATCTGTCCCCCTCCACCCCACCCCCCATATTTCCACAGGCTCCACCAGGCCCACCAGTAACCCCTTCTGGTGAAACTACCAAAACCAACAATTGCTGCTCACTTTCACTCACTCCTTCGTCTTTTTCCCCACCTGTGGAATGTGACGTCACTCAGGTGATTCACTGACACCATGTTTCCCCCCTCTTTGGGGGTGGGTCTTATGTGTGGAGATTAATCGTTGAGTCTTCATGAGATCAATTGGGAATCTTTTATTTGCAGAACAGCTTGAATATGAAAATTATTTCATTTGAAAACACGTTTAATGAAAAAGGAATAAATATTCAGAGAAAAGACACAAAATGTAACAACACGGGAACAAGAAACCCCTTAATGTTAAATAGCATAATGGAGAGAGAGGGGGGAGGGGGTGAATGTCTCCTTACCACAGATAGAGGGGGGAGTAAAGTTCGACTCACCACAGAGAGGGGGGATAGTAAAGGTCTCCTTACCACAGAGAGGGGGGGGGGAGTAAAGGTCTCCTTACCACAGAGAGAGGGGGAGTAAAGGTCTCCTTACCACAGAGAGAGGGGGAGGGGAGTAAAGCTCTCCTTACCACAGAGAGAGGGGGGAGTAAAGATCTCCTTACCACAGAGAGAGGGGGGGGAGTAAAGGTCTCCTTACCACAGAGAGAGGGGGGGGAGTAAAGGTCTCCTTACCACAGAGAGAGGGGGGGGAGTAAAGGTCTCCTTACCACAGAGAGAGGGGGGGGGAGTAAAGGTCTCCTTACCACAGAGAGATGCACCTTTTCCTTTTCTTATTCCGGAATGATCGGGCACGTTTCCACGCAATGCAAACTTGGATGAGGAGTAACATGCTGAGGATCACAAGAACTCCCATTTGAAAATAGTTCAGCAGGTTAACTCGTCCGTGAACTTGTTGTACCTGTTGCTGACTATTGTCCCGGACCATCTGTGAGCACACGGACATGGGCAGCATTCGTCACAACAATAAAGGTCAAATTTCAACGAGGATGAGCAGGGAATATGAACTCCGAGGTCCAGAAGAAACCTTATCCTTGTTGCAGGTTATTTAGCTCTCACAATCGAGTGTTTTCACAATGAACAGCCGGCTTTACATCCCTTCACAGGGAGGCCATGCTCTCTGGTGGAACACCCTTACCTTAAGGCCCGGTCACACCTTGACGTTTTCGCCAACGTATGCCGATTTTTGAATTTTTTTTCTAAAACGCTGGCACACGTTGAATAAGTTATGGGAAAGTTTTGATAACATTGAGAGCACGCTGAAAAACGCTGCCATACGTCGTTGTACGTTGGCTTTAAACGTTGTACTTTTTGGTTGTCCTCAAATTTTTTCATGCTTGAAATTTCACGACGTATGCCGGCGTATGACTCACACGTTCCGCTACGCTGGCCACAAGTTGTAGGCACGGTCTGCGATCGTTGACAGACGTCAACACATGCTACTTGCAAGTTAATCATAGGTTGAGACACGCCGAGGTAATGTTTAGCGTACCCGAAACTTATTTCTAACCTATGATTAACGTGTTGTTGGCACGTTACGCGATCGTTGCCACACATCGACAGACGTTACTTTTAAGTTACTCATAGGCTGAAAGACGTCGGTATAATGGATCGTCCTTGCGTCAGCGTCCGCGTCCACAGCCAGGACACTTATTTGCAGCATTCTTCAAACATTTCTTCGGCATGACGAGGATGTTCACACTTCGATGTCTAGCTTGGCTATGATTCCAATTGTCCATCGGCAGCGTCTATTTAAAATAGTCGAGTTTGAGCGATTTAGCACGTTCAGAAGAAACGCTTCAAATTTCCAAACCCCAGCGTCAAAAAACAAAGGCGAGTGACAGCAATTTAAATCGTTCATTGTAAACAATGAAAATAGTTGAGTGGTACCGTTTAAAAGTCGTTGAGTGTAAAAAAAATCCAATTGTTGAGCGCAAGCGTCTACTTTCAATAGTGGAGATGCAGCCATTTAAATCGTTGAGTGGCAGCCGATGAATAGCAAACCCTACGTCACCGGCAAAGATAAACTGCCGCACGATATGGATAAGTTAGGCTATCGTTGGGCATAGTTTGTGAATGCCGGCTTCACGATAATTATTCGTTGGTATATCGTATCTATAAGTAATCGAAGCGCTCTATGCACATTATTAGTTCATTGTGCATTTGTCCAACCCGTTATGAATAGACCTAAATCGTAAAAACAAGCCATAGCTCATTGTTGAAAAAGCCCCATAAAAATTAGCCGCGAAGAACTTCGAACAATGGTGAAAAGATGTCTCCTACCCGTGGACACGCGGACGCAAGGAGGATCCATCATAACCCACACCCTCCCCTCACACTAACCTACTACTGCCAACATGAACAAACTACTACTAATACTAATACTGGTACTGATACTGTTACTGCTACTGCTGACATGGACATCGACTCAAAAAGGACTCGAAAACACTGTTGGGTTCCCCTTTTATGAACACCATTTTTATATACCAATTCCCAAAACCGCTGGGAACACGTCTTTATATGGCAGTTGTAAGCTAGAAACACGTTCATTTATTTTTTTGTCGACCGGAAGACGTCATTGGAATACGTCTACATACGTCGATGTGTGTTGGGACTACGTAAAGAATTGGTTCAAAGCACGTCAAACATAAGTTAGAAATAAGTTTCGCGTAAGAAAGACATTACCGCGACGTGTTTCGACTTATGAGTAGCTTATAAGTAGCGTTTGTGGACGTGTGTCAGCGTCCACATATCGTGTGTAAAACTTATCCCCATCGCATGCGGAACGTGTGTCATACGCCGAGTACGTCGTAAAATTTTGAACATGTTTAAAATTTCTTGACGTACTCTACTTACTACGACGTATGATAGCGTGCTTTAGCGTTCTACTCACGTATACCAAACTTACTCATACCGTATTTGACGTGCCCCAACGTTTTAGACACATTTTTCTTAGGTCGGCATACGCTGGCAAGATCGCCAAGGTGTGACCGCGATGTTGTCACTTCCATTTCTACGGCAGTTATGATTCGAATCGTTGTGCGTCAGCCTTTTAATAGGCTACGTCACGACATCGTCGGCGATGCGTGCAACGCGCTATGCCTAAGTTAGACTTTCGTTGGGCATCGGTTGTGTAGGCCGACAACAGGTTCAGCATTCGTTGGTATAAGTTATCTATAACACAACGAAACGTTCTGTGTCCGTTACTAATGCGTTATACATAAGACCAAGTCGCTATGAATACGTCCGA
>NC_140970.1:108199376-108206876 GCF_056783735.1 Eptatretus burgeri
AGGAGGTTTCTCTTGGTACAACAAAATATTCACATTGTAAGAGTGAGTTAAAGAAACTAAAATCTGGTGGTGTTGGGATATTAGAAACTAATCCAGAAGGAACGAGACAAATTATTAAATATCTGAGCGGAGTGAAGATTTTATCATTCGGTTTTGATGTTGATGAAGAAACTCAACACAAACGTATGAAAAGCAGAGATGCAAGGATTAGTGAAGAAGAAATTACAACTCGCATTAATGTTAATAAAGAATTTGATGAAATATTTAAAGAAAAGGATTTATTTGAACACATCTACTTGAATGATGAAGAAAAGGAAAATTTCCCTGTTGATCTTTACAATTCATTAAATGATATTTTACAATAAATAAATGGATACAAAAGAAAGAGCAAGAAGATTTAAGGAACATCAAGAGTTGGTTTCAAAAGTTGTAAAACAACAGGAAGACATAAAGAAGAAACGCAGACAGAAACTAACGGGCGAAGAAGCATTTGAAAAAAAACAAGAGAAATTTTTTAAACCACTTTTAAAAACTTCCCAAGAAAAAATGAAAGATGTTTCCACAGTTCCCACAGTAGAATATACTCCTAGAAAGCTTCAAATGTTAAAAGATTTCAGTCAAATGACGGAGGAAGAATTAGAGCATTTAGGAGAATTAGAATATGATGATGAAGGTTTATTTCAACAACTGGAAGAGATTAATCAACCCCTGATTATATTGTGAATGCTGTTCAAAACAATGAATATTCAGCGGATTCAAAAACCAAAGCAGGACTCATTCCAACAGAACAACCAGCAATATTTCATCTTGTTCAAGAAAAGGTATTGATATTTAATGATGAATTAAAGTTCTTAAGTTCTGCTCAACAACCTGTTAAACTAACTCCGAGATTAATGTTTCTTCTCACAAAAGATGGAAGACAAGGTTCAACTGTGAGGGATGAATCAAAGTATATTGATAAACCATTGGATATGGAAAATAATGATGATAGAGTATATATTGATTTGCTGAACACTCTAAATTATAAGGTTATTCTTTTTGGTAAAAGTAGGAAGAATGAGAAGGAGAAACACATTATTCAGGCTTTAAGTATCCTTGGTTCAGGTATTAGTTTTCTTCCAAATGACCCATCGCAATTAGTTAATAGACTGTTATTGTTGTTCGGCAGTAAGAAGGCTGGAAATAACAATTGTTTTAATGAAGCATCAGCCATTTTAGACCAGTTGATGAACATGAAAATAATTAATAAATCTCAATATAAAGACATTTTATCTCATATTAAATAAGATGAGAAGCACAATCCTGAGTTTTAATTTCACAACAAGCGACCACACATCTTCATTCCCATACCCACTACAACTTGACACAACAAAAGAATATGAGGCATCTTTATTGTCCATGGAGACTTATAATACCTTATTTAATATAAGCGAGGAAAAATGACAAGTTTAGTTATAATCCGAGAAGTGGATACAAAACGATAACAGTCTCAATTCGAGCATACGAGATTTCTCAAATATCTTCCGAAATTGCTCGTCTTATGAAAGAACAGGGTGATGAACCAAAAAATATTATTATAAACATTCAAAAACATACTTCAAAATCAACGATTAAAGTTAAAAATAACTACAAGGTTGATTTCACAATTGATAATTCATTTAGAGAGTTATTAGGTTTCTCCTCAAAAAAGATTGAAACTAATGGGACGTTTTACAGTGATAATGTTATTCAAATATCCTCAGGAATAAATTCGGTGTTAATTCACTGTGATTTGATTGATGGTGCTTATAATGATGGATTAAAAACAAATACAATATTTTCATTCAGCGCATACTCAACCCCAATTGGTTATAAATTCAATATGGAGCCTAAAAATTTGGTTTATCTACCTGTGTCAGGAAAAACCATACACAGAGTAAATTTTAGGATAACCGACCAAGATAATCGTGTGATCTCTTTTAATGGAGAAGTTATATCCATCAGAATTCACCTACGTGAAGTTTTTCAATAAATAAATACGATGGTTATTGTGAGGAAGCACGAGTTGGGAAAATATAAAATAATTACAGGGGATGGGATGTTCCTTTCCCCGTACTACAAGGGTGAAGGTATGTATCTTGGTAGAGGATACTATAAACCTAAGAGACAAAGGGGTGTTGGACATCAATTTAGAGGAGATGGGATAATTGATACTCTCATGGGTATTGGTTCAACTATTCTTAAACATAAAGACCTAATTGGTTCAACTGCTTCTGCTGTGGGAAATGTAGCAGGTGCTGTAAAGAGTATAAAAGATGCTCAGAAAGAATCTCATAAATTACAAGCAATAAAAGAAATTAAGAAAGGTAAAACTCAGTTGTCCCCCCAAGAACGACAGAAAATAATTCAAATACTTGGATCAGGGTTTCAAAAGTTTTAACATCTTTTTCCTAAATAAATACAAGTATGGAAGCAATTGATAGTATCTATGATTTGGATGATACTATTATTATCTCAAACTCCACTAAAAAAGAAGATTACTTCAAGGTAAATGCAATAACTGGAACAGACTGGAATACAAATGGTACAAAAAGTTTTGAAATAAATAATCAACAAACCTATTTGAATCTCTCCGAAAGTTTCTTGTTGTGTAAATTTAAATTCACTAAGGCTGGGAATAACACAAACGCTACACTTGTAAATGATTTCTTCTGGAAAATGTTTGATAGTGTGCGATTGTATATTGGAACACAAGAAGTTGAAGCGGTTGATTATGTCTCTGCTGTATCTGAAATGATGAAATTTACACTCTATACATTCAGTGATAGAATGGGAAAGGGGTCTGTCGAAGGTTTTATTCCTGATATGTCAACGGGAACAAACACAGACCCTGGATATATTCAAAGGAAAGGAATGTATAATGATGATACAAAAGCAGAAAATAGTTTTACTGTGGCAGTTCCTCTTAAAGGTATATTTGGATTTTGTGATTATGATAAAGTTCTGTATGGTCTTAAAATTAGATTTCAACTACAAAGGAATGATAATGAAAATAGATTGCTTTTTGGTGTTGGTAATGCTTTTGGTGATCAGAATAAATTTGTAATTGAGGAGATGAGTTGGTATATCAGTGAATATACTCCTAATCTTAAAACAGAAGAGATGTTGAATCGAAGACTTAACTCAAAGAGACCACTCAGTGTATCATACCTCAAAAGAAGATGTCAACACGTTAAACTCAATCAAACTACTTACACGTGGAATTTGGGTGTTCTGGAAGGAAAGCCACGATATCTGTGGATGATTTTTAAAAAGCCAGATGGTGATACTGCGACTGATAAGAATAATGCATTGAGTGATAATGCTAAGGTGAAACAACTTCGCGTTTCTCTAGATGGAACATTTTATCCACGAGATAGATTGGAAATTAATTGGGAAAAAAATGATTTTGCTGAAGCATACAAGTCTTACCAAAAGGTGTGTGAAAGTAATGGAAATAAAGAACCTATTTTGGATATGACAGCATTTAAAAGTTTGTATACAATCTATACGTTTGACCTGAGCGCTCAAAAAGAAACTATAAAGTCTAATCGAGTGGATACTTCCCTATACATTGAAAGAGGAGAGAGTGAAGAAGTTGATACATATTGTTTGCTTTTGGAAGAAACAGAATTGCAGATTAATACAGATAATGGTGTGATGATTAGTCTCACATAATTTTTTTGTTAAATAAATGAGTGGCAAAGTACCAACTGGGGTATATGTTAATCAAATCAATCTTCATAAACTATCATCTTGTGTTCAAAATCAAAAGCCTTGTACGATTAACGTTAATACAATTCAGAGAAAAGGAGCAGTAAGAATTGATGTTTTGCTCACAAGAGAACAGGTTAAAATCTTGAATGACACTGGCTCACTTAAAATTAAAATGACAAAACCAATGTTGAAAAAATATTCAATAAGAGAGACGAGTGGAGGATTTCTCCCATTTCTAATTCCTTTATTTGCTGGTTTAAGTGCGGTTGGAGCATTGACGGGTGGTATTTCAACAGCGGTCAAAACTGCCAACGAAAGGAAGGCTCAACTCCAGGCTCAAAAAGAATTGGAAAGACATAACAAAGAGTTGGAGAAACAAATTAGTGGAAGTGGTGTAATTGTAGATTTTGCTGAAAAACTTGAAGGTCTGCCTGATAAAGCGAGATTGTTAGTTGGAGATATGCTTTCTTCTATAGCACAAGCAGGTGTAAAATTAACGAAAAGAGGTAATGGATTATATCTTTCTAATAAATAAATGAGCATTGATGAGTGGTTGAAAGAATTTGGAAAGAATACAACATCAAATTTACAACTTGCCAAATATTGTAAGAAATTAAAAATTCATAATGTGGTTATTTGTATGAGAGATGAATTAACAAATGTGTCGAAACATACAAAGAATATTATTATGAACTTAGAAGATAATGATGGGAACGGTTCTCATTGGGTTTGTATTTTTAATAGTCAAGACAAATATTATTTTGATAGTTTTGGTCTTCCACCACCTGTTGAAGTCATAAAATTCTTACAGAATGGTGTTTATCAAACATTTCAAGTCCAAGAATTAAATTCCAAGTGTTGTGGTCAATTATGTCTATATGTGTTATTTCAACTCAACAAAAATAAAAAATTTTATGATATTATTTTTAATCTAATATAAATGACTTATGTTGGTAAAGATGGTTCTATCTTTGGTGTATCTCAAGAACTGGATATTGATTTATCAAATTATTACACAAAGGCACAGGCTGAACGACATAAATATAATATAAACAAAAATATTAACATGAAAAATGCTTATAAATTAAAAAATTATCCAAGCCCGACTGACGCAAATGACTTGGTGAGATTAAGCGATTTATCACAATATATATACTTAAATAAAACGGCTGTGTATTCTAAAGATACAGAAGTGTTGATATTATCTCCAGGTCATACAGAATTCACAGTTCGAATTAAAATAAATTTTTATAAAGAAGGGCGTATCGTTTGTATGAGAATAGAACAATGGGGGTATGATATGAATGATTTAGGGTATAATTGGTCATTTAAAATTAACCTCGAAGACCTGGAACAATTAAATCAGTCTCGTAAGGAAGAATATTATCCACTTGGTATCGAGAATGAGTTTTGTGGAGCCACGATTAGTAAACAACAAATAAAAGAATTTAATAAGGGTAAATATAATAATGGTTTTGCCCTTGTTTATCTCATGAAAACAGAAAAAACAGGATTATATATAATAAGTAAGGAAATACAAAATGATTTAACTATGGGAAGATGGGGAGGTGTTTCGTGCCATAATATTATTCTAACATATATTTCTAATACATAAATGACAGCAAGAAGGCTTCAAGAAAATTATCATTTCTGTGTTCAAGCATACCTTCAAGAAAAGGGTATTCGGTATTTTAATAAATATGTTCTACAACATAAGAATGAGGTATTTTCAATAAAAGATTGGCATTATGCTGATGTTGATAAACCAACAACTTTAGATTTAATTAGAATGTTAAATAATGAAAAAATTATAAGGTTAAGAAAAGGTAAGGCTCTTTTAGAAATTCAAAAGAAATTTTATTGGTATCCTGTTGTAAAAAAATTATTTTGGATACAGGAATAACAAGAAATCCTGATGAATATATGTATAATATTCTATGGGGTGTAAACGATTCAAGTATAGTAAGGGATGAGGAAGGAGTTGAAGAAGAGAGGGAAGAGGAGGAAAAGGAGAAGGAGGAGAGAGAGAAGGAGGAAAGAGAGAATAGAGAGAGGGAGGAAAGAGAGAAGAGAGAGAGGGAGAAGAAAGAGAAGGAGGAAAAGGAGAAGAGAGAGAAGGAGGAAAGAGAGAAGAGAGAGAAGGAGGAATAGGGGAAGAGAGAGAGGGAGGAAAGAGAGAGAATGAATAAATATCAAAATATGGAAACCAGTGAGATTCAAAAAGAATAGAGGTATTACAGAAAATAACTCAACCCACCGAGGAGGAAAACAAAGAATTGACAAGTCTATTTGCAATACTTTCGACAAGACTATTAGCATCGACAAGATATAGATTTTAATTCAAGTTTTTTCTTAAATAAATGGAGGAGAGAGTGAAGGCATTTCTAAGGATTCTTTATGTTTTAAAAATTAAGATTCAAATGTGCATGTTGGAAACTAAAAAGGTTTTTGCACTCTGCAGAAATTTTTCTCATAAATAAATGAGTTATTGTCTCAAATGTAAAAAGAAAACTAATACTAAAAATATTTCATATATTAAAAGTAAAAATAACAGGGTTATACAAAAAGGTATATGTTCGGTGTGTGGTTCAAAAAAAATCAATTTATCTCCAAACACAAACTCGGAGGACATATACAAAAGTTTTTATCATGAAGTAAATTGACAACTACTGGAATACCAGGGAATTACATCTTCCAGGTTATTCTTTCTGTGGTCCAGGCACAAACTTAGATAAAAGATTAGATGAGGCAGACAATCCTAAATCCTGGAGTAAACCAATCAATAGAGTTGATGAAGTGTGCATGAGACACGATATTGATTATGGGAATACCACAACGTTGGAAGAAAAGCATGAAGCCGATAGAGAAATGTTATATAATTTGTCTCTGATACAAAATCCAACCTTGAGAGAAAAAGTTGATAGGTTCATCGTGAAGAAGATGATTAGTGCTAAATTGAAACTTGGACTTGGAAATTCAAAAAACTTATAGGCTCTAATGATGCCATTAAGACTGAAGAGCAATTAGCTGATGAATTACATAAACCAATATTCACAAAGTTTCAGAGAAGGAAAGTTTATTCCAAGGAAGTTGATTATATCTGGTCTGCTGATTTGATTGAACTCGATAATGATAAGGGGTACAAGTATGCTTTAACCGTTATTGATTTGAGGAGTAGATATGCGTGGGTTGTCCCTTTAAAAAACAAAACAGGTAATACTCTTATGTTAGCTTTTCAACAGATATTTAATAAAAGTAAGAGAAAACCTAAGAAATTGTGGACTGATGAGGGTAGAGAGTTTTATAACAAGACATTTATGAATTTTCTAAAAAATAACAGTATTACATTATACAGTACCTTTAATGAAGGGAAGGCAGTTGTTGTTGAACGTTTTAATCGTACCTTAAAAGAGAGACTATATAAAAAATTCACACAACTCGGTTCACAACAATGGTCATCTTTTATTCAGGATATTGTGGATAAGTATAATGACACGATTCACACATCAACGAATATGAAGCCATCAGAAACATTTACAAAATTAAAATATGAAAAAGAGATTAATGTCAGAAAACCTAAGTTCAAAGTTGGTGATATCGTAAGAATATATAGGTGGAAATCTCATTTTGAAAAGGGTTTTACTGAACGATGGACGAAAGAACTTTTAAAATTGTTGATGTAATAGATACAGTTCCTTGGACTTATAAAATATATGATTTGGAAGGGGAAGAGATTTTAGGTTCATTTTATTCACAGGAATTACA
>NC_140970.1:108211876-108233071 GCF_056783735.1 Eptatretus burgeri
ATGGCCGACGCTCCGTCCCGCCAGCGGGGTCTCGGGACCGCCCCAAAAAAGATCAGGCCAGCGGCCACCAGGAAGAGAAGAGGATGAGCGAGCCGGAAGACGGGAAGAGAGCAAGAGCAACAACAGCGCTCCTTCCGTGTCCGACTTTTTATCCCCCGGGGCTCCGCCCTTCACTCCGCCCCCGTTTTCGGCTCCACCCTCCTTTGAGAGGGTTCTCGAAGAGGGCATTTCCTCACCCCGACCACCTCACGCTGGTCATCCACCAATCGGCGCGGAGCTGCCCTCCCCCTTCTCCTCCCTCACACCAAGCGCGGAGAAGAATGGCGCGAAAACCCACCAGCATCGTTGGCAGTTTTCGTCCGTTTTAAATAAAAGATGGGGAAAGAAAAACGACTTACTCAAAGCGTCGCAGCCCGAATGAATCACATAAATTCCCTCTGAACAACGGATTTGGGCTAACGACACATGTACTTAAGAGATATCTCACCTCCGGGACCTGAATGGTGGTTTGCAAATTTCCACATCCGTAACACTACCCCCTCCCCTTTTTACAGACTCGTCCCGAGTCGTCAAATTTTCGTGTGTCATCATGTGTAGTTCTCCCCTAGTAGGTTTTACCTTCGGATCCCTGAGTGCGACATTCATGGTATTCGTGTCCCCAAAATAAATAACCTGAGGGCTGAGTAACTTACGAAACAAATCCACTCATACGGATGACTTAAATAAAATTGCCGGCGCTAGACATACATGCCGGGGGCGCACTCATATTTACAGTACATCTTAACTTACAAATTTTACACTCAACCATGGCCCTGGATCAATGGACTCTGCAGGGAGCAAAACAAACGTCAAAAGAAAACCGGTGCACGGGCCGCCACTGCAGGCCCGTGTTGTCGCTGCCAACAGGACAGTTCTTGCAGCTTGCAAGCTGTTGCTTGATGATCCTGGCGCACATGGCAATGAACAGGGGGAGGGCAAAGCAAAACTGAACGGGGCAAACGCAGAATCGAAGGCAGCAGGCATGGCATGGCAAAGGCAGCAGGCAAACACAGCCTGCAGAACAAGGCGTTGCAGGCAAACACAGCCGGCAGATGATCGACCGGCACATGCCTTGAAGCAAAAACAGCTGCAGACGATCCGGCCGGTTCAGGCCTCACAGCAAATCAACGGCTGCCGATGAAGTTGGACGGCCTTTGCCTTACAGTGCATTTTGATGGAGGGAGTGCGGTGGTGCTGGCCACTCGGAAGGTGGGCTCGGACCTACCTACCCATCTCCCTCCAAACCTATCGCCTTTGTCTGTCACTGTACATACCCACTCCCTTAATTTGTAACACCCAATTTAGCCCCAACTTATTTTTTTGTTGTTTTTATTTTTACTTCTTTTTATGTCCTATCTCCCACTATAATTCGTCCCCTAACCCCCTTTATCGTCCTTGTTCGGCTAACCTATCGTCTACTCGCTTACTCCCAACCCCAACGTTCCCTTCCCGGAGGGGAACAAGGGAGAGCTCGCATCCTGTGTTGAGGCCCAACGAAGCCTCAGGATGGCCTCCCCAGACTTCAGCGATCTAACCCAAAGTGGGTCCAGCGGCCCACAACGAGAGCGAAGGGACGGATGGTGCGGAGGGCTACACTTCCTAATCTACCCTCTCCATTAACCTTTAAAACTACCCCGGGGATTTCAACAAGCGCCTCTCGCTTAAACTGTTGGTTCTAACAACCCAAATTCCCGTCGCCTGTGTTGGTATCCTCACAATTTCGGGCCTCACCCCCCAATTTTCTTCCCGTGCCCTCACACGGTCTCATGGCTGGGACGCGTGGCTCCCCTTGGCAGGCACAACCCTCTGCTGATTCCCCGACGATGGCACCCCGGGCACTACACTGCCTCTGAGCCTACCAGCTCCCGAAAACCGGGGAGTGCCCCCCATGGCAACTCCCCTGAAATGCTCACGTGGCAGGCTGGCTTCTCGGGCCCCTTTCCGAGGGTCACCCGTGCCCACAACACTGCCCACGCGGCTAAAGGCGCCCGGGCCCCCGCATCATGCGGGCGCACCCGTGCCCACTATGCTATCCAGGCCCCCCATGGGCCCTTGGCCTACCGCGGCCGACTAGCCCGGTGCCCGGGGTACCCACTCAGCGATACTCACCTTTCGCAGCCACGCTCCCAGCCTGTCAACAGGGCTCCTGCACCCCTCCAAACGGGTTTCGAGCCCACACTCCCACCAACAGCAAAACGACTTCCATTTGTCAATTCAACTAACCCACTAACTCACACTACACTGACCCCAGGGTCCCTTGGGCGGGGGTCACTCCTCCCCCCAATCACTCATCGCACCATGCATTCCCCATTCACTCCATACACACAGACCCGCTGGCCTCACTCACTCAACATGTCTCCACACAACTCACCAACACTTCAACACACACATCGCTGAACTCTTCCATTCTGCTCACTTCTTCCCCTGACTAACTCGTGCTCCCACGTCGTCCCTTAAACTACAGCACCTTCCTTTTAACACTCCGTAGCTCAGCTACGTCCCCATGACACATCGAAAGTCTGTCACTGTCTCCAAATCCTTATTTCCCATCCTAAATCTCAACAGTAGGGTAAGAATACTGATTCTGGCTCACTTTTCCCCATGTAAATGAATGGGGGATTTTCAGCGATTCCCTTTTTTTTTCCCTAAAAATAAACCCCCTTTTTATCCCAAGGTATATTTATTTGTCTCCCCTTTTAACTTGGAGGTTGAACCTCATTGAATTGAACACCTGGGGGTTGAACAGCTCACTCATTGAACCTATAAAGATTTGTTCATTCTCAAATTCCTTCAATAGTTTAATTTTCTTTGCACAATAATCCCCATCTAAAATATTGACAAACAAAACATTTGAATCTTTATATTTTTGAAGATACCCCTTTTGTGCCATTACGAAATGATAAACTTCTCTTAATGCTCTCATCTGGCCACCTCCTGAGCCACATATCATTTTGAGATTATAGTAAATTGTTTTTTCATTGTTCAATTGATAACCATCAAAGTTTTCAGTCCATTCAAGGATATTCATTTTTTTCTTTACATCCTCTAACTTACTAGTTTTTAAATTAATTCGCTTATTTGTTTTATTTACCTTTGTTTTAGTTATTTTTTCAATAAGACTTATTTGATATTTTTCACATTCATTATGTTTTCCATTTATATACCAAGACTGAGATTTTCTCCACTCTTTAGTTTGATTAATACTTGGTTTAACTATTTATATATTGTGAAAAACCAAGTGTAGCCCTTAAAAACCCTAACCCATCTTCCCATCGTTAAAACACAATCTATTCTATTCACTCTATCATACAATATCCATATGGAACACAATCTATTCCATTATCTAAAATAAATCTCTTATCATCAAAGGCTCCTAATGCCTTTTTATTTACTTCTTCACTATATATGTTATGTTTATAACTTCTTATTGTATTCATTTTCCTATATTCTTCTTTCTTATTCATCAAACAACTATAATAATTTCTAAAAGTTATTGATTTCTTTATTACATATTTCTTTATTCCCTTTAACCTCTTATCAATCTGTTCACCATACTTATAAGCATATGCCTTTGCTCTCAATCCAATAAACTCACTCATTACTTTTCCACCCAACTCATCCTTAAACTTACCAATAACCTTTTCATTCTTTTTGGAAAATAACTCACTCTTCTTGCTGAAATTACTTGTATCATATACTCCAATATTTTTCTTCATATCTTCATAAACATCATCAGTTTTTATATCTAGGATAAAACTATCAGTGTCCATATACAACAATGAAACATTTTCACCATACTCTTTCTTTAAGTCATTATACAAATAATCATACATCAATATCTTTGATAAATCAAGAACTGCTGTTCCAATATAAATTGGTTTATCCATTACAATACTTTCCTTTTTCATATGAATTGCAGAAAAGTTCTCTGAAAAAACCTCTTCTCTCTCAAAACTTGGTTTATTTATCAATCTCGAAGCTTCTTTCCAAGATGTTGCGAATCTAATGTTTTGCCTGTTTCTAACATTTTCCATAGTCTTTCCAAATACAGCATTATTCATTAATTTATAAAAGTCCCCTTCAAATTTTACTTTTGTATTTGCTCTCATATCTGTATTGAATTGAATATACTTTTTCACCCAAGGACTTTGTTTAAATTTTAAAACTCTATGAATTTTAGCTACTCTCAATCCTTCTCTCAAAAACTGTTTTAAGCTTCTCTGATGTAAAACATATCCCTCTTTATCATAGAATGTTGTTAATAACTTTTCTGTTGATTTGCCTTTAATATTAAAACTTTTATGATAATCACTGAACCATTCTTTCTTTGGGGTTTCTTTCTCACATGCAAAAGGAAGGTCTTTATGCTTATTATGAAGAACACTCGGGTACCTCAAATCAACTTCAAAATAATAACCTTCTTCTTCGTCATTCAATTCCTCTTGAGAAGAAATAACAATATTCATCAAAGCCTTTTCATAATCCTTTTCTTCCACCCACTCTAATTTACCATAAGGCAGAGATTGAGACATTGCCCATCCATACAAATTATTAGCATCAAAATACATCAAATAATTACTATCTTTTTCACTATCATAATTTGGGAGATATTTATTATTTGCTTTCGCATATCTTTTTGAACATACTTGTGATATTCCACCTCTCTTGGACTTCTCAATCATCAAAAGCATATCAACATCACTGATTAAATCTATATCTTGTTTTGTCATTTTCAACATTGCACTCCAAGCTAAACCAGGAGCTGTGAAATAGTGGGCAGGATCTAATCCATAACAATTTTTATTATGACAGAGTGTTCTGAAAGCCTCAAACACATCAGCTAACAATAAAACATCTGTTTTTAGATATAAATCATGATATTCTCCAAGGTTCTTTATCTTAAATATTTTCCATATTTCTTGTGCGTGTTTATATTCCTTATCACTTATCTCTTCTTCATAAAGGTTATTATAGAAACTTTCTTTTGAAGGAAGTTGTGTTTCTTTAAATCTCATAAATGAATCCATATAATCATAAGGATAAATTCCCTTACTTGTAAGAATTTTCTCTTTACTTTGAATTTCATTCCTTGTTTGAATTTCCTCTCTCGTAAGAATTCCTTCTTTAATCAGAATTTCATCTTTAATCTGAATTTCCTCTTTAGTTAGAATTTCATTCATTGTTTGAATTTTCTTTATAATTAGAATTTCATCTTCAGTTAGAATTTCTTCATTAATTAGAGTTTCCTCTTTACTTTGAATTCTCTCTTTAATCTGAATTTCCTCTTTCGTGAGAATTTCCTCTTTTGGAAAGAATGAATTAAGATTTGGAAAAGAGTCCGTGGAGCTTAGATTTGATGCGAGGTAGGCAAGTGGTGTTCCCATAAACTTGTAAGAATCTAGAAACCTAATACGAGTTAAAGGTTTTGTGAATATCATTTTTGAAAATGAAATATACTTTTGACTTGTGTTTGTTATGGCAGAAATATTCCCTGGTGTTTTTGAAAGTTCATTTATAAATAGATGTGTATCATAGTTGGCGCTGTTGTGAAGAAAGACTGGAATAAAAGAAGGTAATTTATAATTAAGATTACAACAGGAATGAGCGGGACCTCTATATTTACCAGTAAGATGACAATGGTCTCTAACTTTAGACTCCTTAATTTCCCCCTCACAAATATGACAGATATTGTTCATTCTAAATTCTAATTTTTCTTCTTTGGTTAATTTCATCGGTTCATTTGTTTCTTTCATTAATTTAGTGAGTCTTATACAATCCTTTTCTAATCGTTTTACAAACTCTTGTGAAGCATTTTTTCCACGATAATGTTCAAGTTTATTATACTTTTCTCCAACAGATGATTTGATATAATAACAGAAACCACAAGGAATATGTTTTTGATATTTATTTGTATATGGTTCTTTTGGATTAGGAGAAGCAGTATTTATCTTTTTAAGGATACATTCAAAATCAGCGTATATCACAAATGGGTGCATGATAGATTTATTATAATCTTCAAAGGAAATCTTTTCACCAGGTTTAGGCATTGTAATTACAGCTGATTTATGATTACTACAATATTTTGAATGTTGTTCTAATCGTTCTTTTGTATGAAATGAATTAAGACATCGCTTACAAGGATATATTTTGTTTGCTGTTCTAAATACCTGAGAAGAGATTAATCTTGATAAATTATTGATGTATGTGTAATGTGAATTCTTTCCAACACTAAAATATAAAAGGTCAATGTGTGTTTCTTCATTTTTATAGTTGTTTGAAATTTTTAATATTTGAACTTTGTTTGTATCCGTTAATCCATATACATTAATAGAAAGATTATTCTTTTTCTCAAATTTAGGAATATCTGTTAGTGGCATTGGGAATTTAAAATCTTTAATGTCCAAGGTATTCTCATATTTCATATATTGTTTTTACTCTTTCTGAATTACATTTTGGTGGATGAAAGTGAGCAAGAACAGACCAGAGAAAACATTTATTATCATTGTTCTTAATATTAACAACTGCCTTCTTTAGTTTTATTTCTTTTGGTAATTCAATATAAGAAGAAGCTTTAAGAGGGTTTGATTTTAGAATGTGTATATCTAAAAAGATGATTTTTTAAATATTAAATCCACTTCCTACCACTGTATTATTAACATCCTCCTCTTGTCTTGATAGTTCTTCATAAACCCCACTATTCAAAAAATCTTGAAATGATGTTATAAAATGAAGACCTGTTCTCATATAAGGAGTATGTTCTTCATCTTGTCTTTTCATATTCATTTTCACTCCCATATAAAACTTTAAAGTTTTCATTTCTTTTAATGTCTTTTTAATAAATTTTTCAACATCGGGTTTCACTATTTCAATTGATTCAGCTATTGATGATGGACCGGGTTCTCCAAATTGAAAAATCCTTATTTTTATATGCCCTTTAAATGCCCCATCAGTGTTTTTAATATAATAGTCTCCCTTTACTTTAAACTCATTTTTCTTGTGTTTTTGTGATTGAAGATGTTTATTATAACTACTCTTCAAAACATCCTTTGAACAGATATCACAATGTTTTCTTTCCAACTCAAGAGGAGATATTTGATGAAATAGATTAAATGTGTGTTTGTTGGTTCGGAGGTGTTTTCTATAATGTTTATATTCGTGATTACAAACATCGCAGTACGTTGTATTCACCATATTTATAGAATAAAACTTTGCTTAAACTAAAATTTTCTTGATGAAAATTTCGTTTAATTTATAGGTGAATCTGTGCTTAAAAACATTTTATCCTCCAACTTTTTCACTTTATAAATACAATGTTTCAAGACACAAAAGACAAGTTTCAATCAATCTCTTCATCTGTTAAAGATACTGAGAAATATGTCAAGGATGTAAAATTGAACAAAGATAAATATAACAACTATTGGATAAAAACTATTATGGTAAATAATATGAGTTCTTCAATTTCCTTCAGTGGAAGGGCTTTTAGTATACCTGGTAGAACATCAATTAAAGTATCTCTAACAAAAGTTTCTCCTCTCCTTCTAGTAATATATTCAAAACTAGAAAAAGCAATGAAACAAGAAAAAGTATCAAAGAACAAAAACCTTATGGATGAAGCTTTAGAAAGAAAAGATAAGACCATCTGTAATATGCAAGGAGAAATTTGTATTTTTTTCAACAACCCGAAAGATGTAAATCCTGATGAAATAAAGGATGTTAATATATCAGGTGAAATGACATTTCGTTCAATAGTAGTTAACGATAATTTTAAAATTACCTTTAATATAAAAAATGTTGTCGTTGAATCTGATAATGAAAAAAAGTATATTGATATCGATGGTGATATACAACTGAAAGTATAGATGAATTTCAGTTTAAGTAAAGTTTTACTTTATAAATATGCTAGACTTTCCTGATTCTTCATATGACAAATTTGAGAATTGTCCTGCGTGTGAAAGAGGGGGTTTTAAACACAGAGTCAAAAGCCTATAAACAATGTATATTCTGTGATTATCTTCTAATTAATGATAATAAAAAATATAAAAAGGAAAATAATTCTTTTAGATTTACACCAAAAATGAATTACTTTACAAGATTGATTAGAGAAATGAATGTAAAGTATGAGGGTGATAACACACCTTTCCTTACAAGGGAAGAAACTGAACGTATAAGAGAAATGTTCAAAGGATTGTTGTTATATATTATTCATGGATGTAATTTTCAGGGAAATATCAACACAAGATATTGTATAAATAAAATAATGGATTATCTTGAAATTAAACCTGAACTTAGGATAAAATATAGAGTTTCTAAAAAAGCCAATAATAAATTAAATAACTTGTTTTCTAAATATATAAATGAATGATTTTTTACCTATTTGGGAAAATAAGATAAAATTTAACAACCATAAAAATCTCCCAAATTCATTAAGATGTCTCATAGTTGGTTCAAGTGGATGTGGAAAAACCTGCTTACTTTTAAAAATGCTCCTCACTTCCAACTTTTTAGATTATGATAATTTAATAATTTTCACAAAGTCGAGTTTTCAACCAGAGTATCAACTACTCTCACAAGGTTTTAATGCTGGTCTTCAAAAAGAAGATATAATCGGTTTATTTAAACATCAAAAAAACCTAAATGATTATAACATTGAAGATATAATTCAACTATTTTGTGATACACAGAGATGTAAAAAGAAATCAAATCCTATAACTTGTATTCTTAGTGATAATACGGATGATATACCGTCTCCCCAAGATTTGGATAAATCAAAAAGAACCTCGTTATCTTTGATGATTGTGTTAATGAGAGAAACCAAACGGTAATGGACAGCTACTACACAAGAGGGAGACATTCTTCTTGTAATTGTATTTATCTTAGTCAATCGTACTTTCAACTTCCTCGTCGTTCCATCAGAAACAATGCTAATACTTTTATTTTATTCAAGTTAAATTCAATAGATATCAATAATTTTTGGAGAGATAATTGTTCTACATTATGTAGTAAAAAGAAATTTGAGGATTACATGAAGCACACGACTGAAAAATATAAATATATTGTTGTGAAACAAGATGAGATATTAAGGGATATATTTTTTGTTTTATAAACAATTACATATATAAATGACAACTATTATTATAAATCTTGTGGGTAAATCTGCTTCTGGAAAAAACTTTCATAAATCAAGGTTCTTGTGTAGTACAAATGAGAATATTGTAAATTTACTTAAAAAACACCCCGTGATACGCATTGTATCAACAACAACTAGAGCAATAAGACCTGGAGAAATAAAAGGTGAAGATTATCACTATATTTCAGTGGAGGAACATATGCGATTGAGGAATGAAGGACAAATATTTGAGGAGGTTTCTCTTGGTACAACAAAATATTCACATTGTAAGAGTGAGTTAAGGAAACTAAAATCTGGTGGTGTTGGGATATTAGAAACTAATCCAGAAGGAACGAGACAAATTATTAAATATCTGAGCGGGGTGAAGATTTTATCATTCGGTTTTGATGTTGATGAAGAAACTCAACGCAAACGTATGAAAAGCAGAGATGCAAGGATTAGTGAAGAAGAAATTACAACTCGCATTAATGTTAATAAAGAATTTGATGAAATATTTAAAGAAAAGGATTTATTTGAACACATCTACTTGAATGATGAAGAAAAGGAAAATTTCCCTGTTAATCTTTACAATTCATTAAATGATATTTTACAATAAATAAATGGATACAAAAGAAAGAGCAAGAAGATTTAAGGAACATCAAGAGTTGGTTTCAAAACTTGTAAAACAGCAGGAAGACATAAAGAAGAAACGCAGACAGAAACTAACGGGCGAAGAAGTATTTGAAAGAAAACAAGAGAATTTTTTAAACCACTTTTAAAAACTTCCCAAGAAAAAATGAAAGATGTTTCCACAGTTCCCACAGTAGAATATACTCCCAGAAAGCTCCAAATGTTAAAAGATTTCAGTCAAATGACGGAGGAAGAATTAGAGCATATTGGAGAATTAGAATATGATGAAGGTTTATTTCAACAACTGGAAGAGATTAATCAACCCCCTGATTATATTGTGAATGCTGTTCAAAACAATGAATATTCAGCGGATTCAAAAACCAAACCAGGACTCATTCCAACAGAACAACCAGCAATATTTCATCTTGTTCAAGAAAAGGTATTGATATTTAATGATGAATTAAGGTTCTTAAGTTCTGCTCAACCCCCTGTTAAACTAACTCCGAGATTAATGTTTCTTCTCACAAAAGATGGAAGACAAGGTTCAACTGTGAGGGATGAATCAAAGTATATTGATAAACCATTGGATATGGAAAATAATGATGATAGAGTATATATTGATTTGCTGAACACTCTAAATTATAAGGTTATTCTTTCTGGTAAAAGTAGGAAGAATGAGAAGGAGAAACACATTATTCAGGCTTTAAGTATCCTTGGTTCAGGTATTAGTTTTCTTCCAAATGACCCATCGCAATTAGTTAATAGACTGTTATTGTTGTTAGGCAGTAAGAAGGCTGGAAATAACAATTATTTTAATGAAGCATCAGCCATTTTAGACCAGTTGATGAACATGAAAATAATTAATAAATCTCAATATAAAGACATTTTATCTCATATTAAATAAGATGAGAAGCACAATCCTGAGTTTTAATTTCACAACAAGCGACCACACATCTTCATTCCCATACCCACTACAACTTGACACAACAAAAGAATATGAGGCATCTTTATTGTCCATGGAAACTTATAATACCTTATTTAATATAACCGAGAAAAATGACAAGTTTAGTTATAATCCGGGAAGTGGATACAAAACGATAACAGTCTCACCCGGAGCATACGAGATTTCTCAAATATCTTCCGAAATTGCTCGTCTTATGAAAGAACAGGGTGATGAACCAAAAAATATTGTTATAAACATTCAAAAACATACTTCAAAATCAACGATTAAAGTTAAAAATAACTACAAGGTTGATTTCACAATTGATAATTCATTCAGAGAGTTATTGGGTTTCTCCTCAAAAAAGATTGAAACTAATGGGACGTTTTACAGTGATAATGTCATTCAATTATCCTCAGGAATAAATTCGGTGTTAATTCACTGTGATTTGATTGATGGTGCTTATAATGATGGAAAAAAAACAAATACAATATTTTCATTCAGCGCATACTCAACCCCAATTGGTTATAAATTCAATATGGAACCTAAAAATTTGGTTTATCTACCTGTGTCAGGAAAAACCATACACAGAGTAAATTTTAGGATAACCGACCAAGATAATCGTGTGATTTCTTTTAATGGAGAAGTTATATCCATCAGAATTCACCTACGTGAAGTATTCCAATAAATAAATACGATGGTTATTGTGAGGAAACACGAGTTGGGAAAATATAAAATAATTACAGGGGATTGGATGTTCCTTTCCCCGTACTACAAGGGTGAAGGTATGTATCTTGGTAGAGGATACTATAAACCTAAGAGACAAAGGGGTGTCGGACATCAATTTAGAGGAGATGGGATAATTGATACTCTCATGGGTATTGGTTCAACTATTCTTAAACATAAAGACCTAATTGGTTCAACTGCTTCTGCTGTGGGAAATGTAGCAGGTGCTGTAAAGAGTATAAAAGATGCTCAGAAGGAATCTCATAAATTACAAGCAATAAAAGAAATTAAGAAAGGTAAAACTCAGTTGTCCCCCCAAGAACGACAGAAAATAATTCAAATACTTGGATCAGGGTTTCAAAAGTTTTAACATCTTTTTCCTAAATAAATACAAGTATGGAAGCAATTGATAGTATCTATGATTTGGATGATACTATTATTATCTCAAACTCCACTAAAAAGATTACTTCAAGGTAAATGCAATAACTGGAACAGACTGGAATACAAATGGTACAAAAAGTTTTGAAATAAATAATCAACAAACCTATTTGAATCTCTCCGAAAGTTTCTTGTTGTGTAAATTTAAATTCACTAAGGCTGGTAATAACACAAACGCTACACTTGTAAATGATTTCTTCTGGAAAATGTTTGATAGTGTGCGATTGTATATTGGAACACAAGAAGTTGAAGCGGTTGATTATGTCTCTGCTGTATCTGAAATGATGAAATTTACACTCTATACATTCAGTGATAGAATGGGAAAGGGGTCTGTCGAAGGTTTTATTCCTGATATGTCAACGGGAACAAACACAGACCCTGGATATATTCAAAGGAAAGGAATGTATAATGATGATACAAAAGCAGAAAATAGTTTTACTGTGGCAGTTCCTCTTAAAGGTATATTTGGATTTTGTGATTATGATAAAGTTCTGTATGGTCTTAAAATTAGATTTCAACTACAAAGGAATGATAATGAAAATAGATTGCTTTTTGGTGTTGGTAGTGCTTTTGGTGAACAGAATAAATTTGTAATTGAGGAGATGAGTTGGTATATCAGTGAATATACTCCTAATCTTAAAACAGAAGAGATGTTGAATCGAAGACTTAACTCAAAGAAACCACTCAGTGTATCATACCTCAAAAGAAGATGTCAACACGTTAAACTCAACCAAACTACTTACACGTGGAATTTGGGTGTTCTGGAAGGAAAGCCACGATATCTGTGGATGATTTTTAAAAAGCCAGATGGTGCTACTGCGACTGATAAGAATAATGCATTGAGTGATAATGCTAAGGTGAAACAACTTCGCGTTTCTCTAGATGGAACATTTTATCCACGAGATAGATTGGAAATTAATTGGGAAAAAAATGATTTTGCTGAAGCATACAAGTCTTACCAAAAGGTGTGTGAAAGTAATGGAAATAAAGAACCTATTTTGGATATGACAGCATTTAAAAGTTTGTATACAATCTATGCGTTTGACCTGAGCGCTCAAAAGGAAACTATAAAGTCTAATCGAGTGGATACTTCCCTATACATTGAAAGAGGAGAGAGTGAAGAAGTTGATACATATTGTTTGCTTTTGGAAGAAACAGAATTGCAGATTAATACAGATAATGGTGTGATGATTAGTCTCACATAATTTTTTGTTAAATAAATGAGTGGCAAAGTACCAACTGGGGTATATGTTAATCAAATCAATCTTCATAAACTATCATCTTGTGTTCAAAATCAAAAGCCTTGTACGATTAACGTTAATACAATTCAGAGAAAAGGAGCAGTAAGAATTGATGTTTTGCTCACAAGAGAACAGGTTAAAATCTTGAATGACACTGGCTCACTTAAAATTAAAATGACAAAACCAATGTTGAAAAAATATTCAATAAGAGAGACGAGTGGAGGATTTCTCCCATTTCTAATTCCTTTATTTGCTGGTTTAAGTGCGGTTGGAGCATTGACGGGCGGTATTTCAACAGCGGTGAAAACTGCCAATGAAAGGAAGGCTCAACTCCAGGCTCAAAAAGAATTGGAAAGACATAACAAAGAGTTGGAGAAACAAATTAGTGGAAGTGGTGTAATTGTAGATTTTGCTGAAAAACTTGAAGGTCTGCCTGATAAAGCGAGATTGTTAGTTGGAGATATGCTTTCTTCTATAGCACAAGCAGGTGTAAAATTAACGAAAAGAGGTAATGGATTATATCTTTCTAATAAATAAATGAGCATTGATGAGTGGTTGAAAGAATTTGGAAAGAATACAACATCAAATTTACAACTTGCCAAATATTGTAAGAAATTAAAAATTCATAATGTGGTTATTTGTATGAGAGATGAATTAACAAATGTGCCGAAACATACAAAGAATATTATTATGAACTTAGAAGATAATGATGGGAACGGTTCTCATTGGGTTTGTATTTTTAATAGTCAAGACAAATATTATTTTGATAGTTTTGGTCTTCCACCACCTGTTGAAGTCATAAAATTCTTACAGAATGGTGTTTATCAAACATTTCAAGTCCAAGAATTAAATTCCAAGTGTTGTGGTCAATTATGTCTATATGTGTTATTTCAACTCAACAAAAATAAAAAAATTTATGATATTATTTTTAATCTAATATAAATGACTTATGTTGGTAAAGATGGTTCTATCTTTGGTGTATCTCAAGAACTGGATATTGATTTATCAAATTATTATACAAAGGCACAGGCTGAACGACATAAATATAATATGAACAAAAATATTAACATGAAAAATGCTTATAAATTAAAAAATTATCCAAGCCCAACTGACGCGAATGACTTGGTGAGATTAAGCGATTTATCACAATATATATACTTAAATAAAATGGCTGTGTATTCCAAAGATACAGAAGTGTTGATATTATCTCCAGGTCATACAGAATTCACAGTTCGAATTAAAATAAATTTTTATAAAGAAGGGCGTATCGTTTGTATGAGAATAGAACAATGGGGGTATGATATGAATGATTTAGGGTATAATTGGTCATTTAAAATTAACCTCGAAGACCTGGAACAATTAAATCAGTCTCGTAAGGAAGAATATTATGCACTTGGTATCGAGAATGAGTTTTGTGGAGCCACGATTAGTAAACAACAAATAAAAGAATTTAATAAGGGTAAATATAATAATGGTTTTGCCCTTGTTTATCTCATGAAAACAGAAAAAACAGGATTATATATAATAAGTAAGGAAATACAAAATGATTTAACTATGGGAAGATGGGGAGGTGTTTCGTGCCATAATATTATTCTAACATATATTTCTAATACATAAATGACAGCAAGAAGGCTTCAAGAAAATTATCATTTCTGTGTCCAAGCATACCTTCAAGAAAAGGGTATTCGTTATTTTAATAAATATGTTCTACAACATAAGAATGAGGTATTTTCAATAAAAGATTGGCATTATGCTGATGTTGATAAACCGACAACTTTAGATTTAATTAGAATGTTAAATAATGAAAAAATTATAAGGTTAAGAAAAGGTAAGGCTCTTTTAGAAATTCAAAAGAAATTTTGTTGGTTTCCTGTTGTAAAAAAAAAATTATTTTGGATACAGGAATAACAAGAAATCCTGATGAATATATGTATAATATTCTATGGGGTGTAAACGATTCAAGGATCGTAAGGGATGAGGAAGGAGTTGAAGAAGAGAGGGAAGAGGAGGAAAAGGAGAAGGAGGAGAGGGAGAAGAAAGAGAAGGAGGAAAAGGAGAAGAGAGAGAAGGAGGAAAGAGAGAATAGAGAGAGGGAGGAAAGAGAGAAGAGAGAGGGAGAAGAAAGAGAAGGAGGAAAAGGAGAAGAGAGAGAAGGAGGAAAGAGAGAATAGAGAGAGGGAGGAAAGAGAGAAGAGAGAGAGGGAGAAGAAAGAGAAGGAGGAAAAGGAGAAGAGAGAGAAGGAGGAAAGAGAGAAGAGAGAGGGAGGAAAGAGAGAGAATGAATAAATATCAAAATATGGAAACCAGTGAGATTCAAAAAAGATTGGTGGTATTACACAAAATAACTCAACCCACCGAGGAGGAAAACAAAGAATTGACAAGTCTATTTGCAATACTTTCGACAAGACTATTAGCATCGACAAGATATGGATTTTAATTCAAGTTTTTCATTTTTTTTTCTTAAATAAATGGAGGAGAGAGTGAAGGCATTTCTAAGGATTCTTTATGTTTTAAAAATTAAGATTCAAATGTGCATGTTGGAAACTAAAAAGGTTTTTGCACTCTGCAGGAATTTTTCTCATAAATAAATGAGTTATTGTCTCAAATGTAAAAAGAAAACTAATACTAAAAATATTTCATATATTAAAAGTAAAAATAACAGGGTTATACAAAAAGGTATATGTTCGGTGTGTGGTTCAAAAAAAATCAATTTATCTCCAAACACAAACTCGGAGGAGATATACAAAAGTTTTTATCAGGAAGTAAATTTACAACTACTGGAATACCAGGGGAATTACATCTTCCAGGGTATTCTTTCTGTGGTCCAGGCACAAACTTGGATAAAAGATTAGATGAGGCAGACAATCCTAAATCCTGGAGTAAACCAATCAATAGAGTTGATGAAGTGTGCATGAGACACGATATTGATTATGGGAATACCACAACGTTGGAAGAAAAGCATGAAGCCGATAGAGAAATGTTGTATAATTTGTCTCTGATACAAAATCCAACCTTGAGAGAAAAAGTTGATAGGTTCATCGTGAAGAAGATGATTAGTGCTAAATTGAAACTTGGACTTGGAAATTCAAAAAACTTATAGGCTCGAATGATGCCATTAAGACTGAAGAGCAATTAGCTGATGAATTACATAAACCAATATTCACAAAGTTTCAGAGAAGGAAAGTTTATTCCAAGGAAGTTGATTATATCTGGTCTGCTGATTTGATTGAACTCAATAATGATAAGGGGTACAAGTATGCTTTAACCGTTATTGATTTGAGGAGTAGATATGCGTGGGTTGTCCCTTTAAAAAACAAAACAGGTAATACTCTTATGTTAGCTTTTCAACAGATATTTAATAAAAGTAAGAGAAAACCTAAAAAATTGTGGACTGATGAGGGTAGAGAGTTTTATAACAAGACATTTATGAATTTTCTAAAAACTAACAGTATTACATTATACAGTACCTTTAATGAAGGGAAGGCAGTTGTTGTTGAACGTTTTAATCGTACCTTAAAAGAGAGACTATATAAAAAATTCACACAACTCGGTTCACAACAATGGTCATCTTTTATTCAGGATATTGTGGATAAGTATAATGACACGATTCACACGTCAACAAATATGAAACCATCAGAAACATTTACAAAATTAAAATATGAAAAAGAGATTAATGTCAGAAAACCTAAGTTCAAAGTTGGTGATATCGTAAGAATATATAGGTGGAAATCTCATTTTGAAAAGGGTTTTACTGAACGATGGACGAAAGAACTTTTTAAATTGTTGATGTAATAGATACGGTTCCTTGGACTTATAAAATATATGATTTGGAAGGGGAAGAGATTTTAGGTTCATTTTATTCACAGGAATTACAAAAGACAAAACTAAGCAGATAATACACCTTTGTGGACACTAGAGGGACAAGTCCGAGGTGTATTACAGTATATAATGTGTGTCAAGGGGGACGTTCTTAGATCTGTGAACCCCAAACACAGAATCCTCAACTGAATAGTCAAGGCTTAACTTTTGTTTGTTGATGTGTATGTGTGTGTGTGTGTGTCCCAACCCTCACATTCAAAATCTCAACCCCAACCCTCACATTCAAAATCTCAACCCCAACTCAATCCTCACCCAACACAATGTCTTTTTCAAAATGAGATTTCCACCTATATATATATATATATATATATATATATATATATATATATATATATATATATATATATATATATATATATATATATATATATATATATATATATATATATATATATATATATATATATATATATATATATATATATATATATATATATATTTTACGTTTTTTTTTCTCTTCTTCCAATTCTGTCTTTTAAGGCTTTCAGGTTTGATAACATAGAAAGAGGGAGTAAGAACTTTCTTGATAGGTTTAAATCCCAAAGAGTGGTAGCATTTCAAGTCTTCAAAATAAACCCAACTTTCCAAGTCTCCAAGGTAGTTATTTAAACCATCAAGGCAGAACTCATTTACTGATTTTTTCAAAATTTGTGAGTCTCCAAGGTAAAACTTGTATTCTGGCTCATCAACGTATAACTTGTTCAGTGGGTATTGTCTTGATAACTCACAATGAGTACTATTGCTGTAAAACTCTTTTTCAGGATTTTGCTGGTCTCCAAGGTATAACTCTTTGGTTGGGTCATCAAGGACGAACTCGTTCTGTGGGTCTTGGTCGCTCATAAGGTCTTCAACCAAGCCAACAATTTCGCCCCAAGTTGTAGCAAAAGCAGTATTTTCATTTCGTATTTCAGACACAATTTCCTGTGAGAGAAAATAATAATGTATTAATTAAGTTATTTAATTATTAAATGAGTATGCTTCAATCAAAGTTTGAAAATAGGAAAATAAAAATCTTACCTCAACAGATAAGAGGTTTGAATCCAGTTCATCAACTTGAAGGTTTAGTTCCATACAAGACAGAGAGTTCCAAGGAACACCAAAGTCATCCCACTCAAGGTCTTGCTCGTTCTGTAGGTCTTGGTCGCTCACAAGGTCTTCAACCAAGTCAACAATTTCGCTCCAAGTTGTAGCAAAAGCAGTATTTTCATTTTGTATTTCAGATACAATTTCCTGTGAGAGAAAATAATAATGTATTAATTAAGTTATTTAATTATTAAATGAGTATGCTTCAATCAAAGTTTGAAAATAGGAAAATAAAAATCTTACCTCAATGGATAAGAGGTTTGAATCCAGTTCATCAACTTGAAGGTTTAGTTCCATACACGACAGAGAGTTCCAAGGAACCCCAAAGTCATCCCACTCAAGGTCTTGGTCGCTCATAAGGTCTTCAACCAAGCCAACAATTTCCCCCCAAGTTGTAGCAAAAGCAGTATTTTCATTTTGTATTTCAGATACAATTTCCTGTGAGAGAAAATAATAATGTATTAATTAAGTTATTTAATTATTAAATGAGTATGCTTCAATCAAAGTTTGAAAATAGGAAAATAAAAATCTTACCTCAACAGATAAGAGGTTTGAATCCAGTTCATCAACTTGAAGGTTTAGTTCCATACAAGACAGAGAGTTCCAGGCAAGCACACAGCACACCATTGCCAGCAAAAACAAATGTTTAAAATGGAGCCTGGGCTTGAAGCTTTTCTAGAGAAAGACTGGTGGGTGTGGTTTCCTTTGGAAATTCCCTGGGCAAGCCTAGGCAAGCCTTCATTGGGAAATTTTTCAAAACCATAACATCCTGTAATTTTCTAGTGATTTCTTTGTGAGTCAGAGATGAACTGGAAATGATGTAAGAGTGGGCGGGGCTTAGCAAAAGTAGGCGGGGCTTAGGAAAAGTGGGCGTGGCTTAGAAAAAGACCGTATGAAAAGTGGGCGGAGCTTAGCAAAAGTGGGCGGGGCTTAGAAAAAGTGGGCGTGGCTTAGAAAAAATACCTTATGAAAAGTGGGTGGAGCTTAGCAAAAGTGGGCGGGGCTTAGGAAAGTGGGCATGGCTTAGAAAAAATACCTCATGAAAAGTGGGTGGAGCTTAGCAAAGTGGGCGGGGCTTAGAAAAGTGGGCGTGGCTTAGAAAAATACCTCACAAAAAGTGGGTGGAGCTCAGCAAAAGTGGGCGGGGCTTATTGAATACCTTGTGGAAAGTGGGCGGGGCTTAGCAAAAGTGGGCGGGGCTTCACAAAAAAATAACCTGTGGCTCAGGAGGTGGTCAAACAAGAGCATTAAGAGAAGTTTATCATTTCGTAATGGCACAAAAGGGGTATCTTAAAAAATATAAAGATTCAAATGTTTTGTTTGTCAATATTTTAGATGGGGATTATTGTGCAAAGAAAATTAAACTATTGAAGGAATTTGAGAATGAACAAATCTTTATAGGTTCAATGAGTGAGCTGTTCAACCCCCAGGTGTTCAATTCAATGAGGTTCAACCTCCAGGTTAAAAGGGGAGACAAATAAATATACCTTGGGATAAAAAGGGGGTTTATTTTTAGGGAAAAAAAAAAGGGAATCGCTGAAAATCCCCCATTCATTTACATGGGGAAAAGTGAGCCAGAATCAGTATTCTTACCCTACTCTCAACCAACATCCCTCTTACTCATCCATTCCACGGGCCCCATGAGGACTTACCCCTGCCCCATGGAGCCAGGATAGGGTCAAGCTAACACGAACCCATTCCCCTAACTGGTTGTATCCTGTGCCCAGGCCAGGGGGTCTTCCACCACTTTCCCGGGAATCCTGTTCACCCGAAAGCGAGGCTTGCTTTTGTGAATTTTTCTTTTTTTTCAATTACGCGCAGCACCAGCGCGGCAACTCGCAGCTCGCACACCAACGCGGCAATTCGCACCTTTGGCGTGACGTCATGGCAGCTGTTCGCGTCCCTCGTCCCTCTTGGACAGTACCATCTGGCAGGGATTCACCCTCCTGCCGGATTCCAACCAGACACGCAGCCATGACGTCACCCGGCGCATAAAAAACACAAGCCCCACATCTCGAGGGGTTCCCCACGCGAACAAATGTGCTCTGCCCGTTGGAGCTTAACACACACGCCCGCGTGGAGAACCCGTCCAGTCCAAATCCGAAATCCTGCCTAAACTTTGTCGGTCCGCGGGATCGGCAAATCCACCGCGTACGTTTCCGGACTGGGTTTCCCTCCCGCAGCCGAGCACATGGCGGCCTCGTGCGTTGCACAGCACGGACCTCGTGCTCGCCGCTGGGTAAACCCAGCGCGGTCCCCAAAACCGCTTTGGCCGCTACCTGGCTTTTGTCTATCTGTCGGAGTCGTCGTATCCATTTGACACACGCACTCCCACGTGTCACGACGTTCACACTCCACTCCATTACCAACCACGGGAGACGCGGCTGCACGCTCACGCATGCTGACCGACATCTCCCTTGCACACAGCGACCTTGCACACGCTGTCTCCCTCACACACCGTGTGCTGGGAGGCACGCACTCCGACACACTCGTGACCACACCACTCACACACGGGGGCACACTCACACCTTGCACCACACACACCGGGACAACCACACTGGGGATTTGTGCCACCCCAGGGGTTTCCGGGGCCTTTATACCCCCCCAAGCTGCACGTGCACCCGTTCGCAGCACCCGTCCCCTCGAACTCGCAAAGCACGACCGAACCCACCTGGTCGTGATTCGCCTCAAGGGGTCATACTCCCTCCCCTCGTTCCTGGAGAAGGCTATCCAGCTGCTTGCACCGGGTCCCAACGCGCTCCGCGAGCTCACCTCATCGTCCTCCACTAACTCCGTGTGTGTGTGTGTGTGTGTGTGTGTGTGTGTGTGTGTGTGTGTGTGTGTGTGTGTGTGTGTGTGTGTGTGTGTGTGTGTGTGTGTGTGTGTGTGTGTGTGTGTGTGTGTGTGTGTGTGTGTGTGTGTGTGTGTGTGTGTATATGTGTGCGTCTTTAACCCCGTCCAATTCACCCTCTACCTCCCGTGTCTCTGTTATTTCCGTCTCTTCCCTTGTTGTCTCCCTTGTCTCAACTATTATTTATTTTCTCCTTTCCGTCGTCACCTCGTGTCTATTAGTCTCTGCTTCTTTCTGGCGTCTTTCCCTTATCTTTACGTAG
>NC_140970.1:108233571-108238571 GCF_056783735.1 Eptatretus burgeri
TCCCTCTGCAGCTCCCGGCACCGACGCGAGCACCCCCTCGTCCGCCTTCGCCGCCGCCACCTCTCCACAGCTCCGTCTCATCGCCCTCTCCGTATCCTTTCTTGGCTCGTCCCAACTCTTCACTCTTGACTTCTCCCCTCCGAACTATGACTGCCGACGACTCTCTTGAACTCCGCACAACTCCACTTTACTGACGAACGCAGCCGTTTATATAAGCCCCGTGGCTTCGCTCTTTCACCCTTGACCCTCTGCCTCCGACCCTTCACCTCTCTAACTGGCTCCCCATTGGACCGAGGAAAAGTGGGCGTGAATGCTTTTTGATCCATGAATTTGCATATAGCGTCCTCACTCCAACGCCCTGGAGGCGGGGCCAATTCGCCCCAGCTCGCCGATTGGACAGAACAAAAGTGGGCGTGAGTCGTTTTTGATCCGTTTTCTGCGGAAAGTCCGTGATGTTTTTGAATACGCTGCTCGGTGCGCGCCCTGCACGAGTCCAGTATCGGTGCCCACGAGTGGCGCGAGATGGTGTGGATGCGATGGTGGCGAGTTGTGACGGTAAAGGTCGTGGCGGTTGTGGTGAAGCGGCGTTGTGGTTGGTGGTTGTTGTTGTGAAGCGGCGTTGTGGTTGGTGGTCGTTGTTGTGAAGCGGCGTTGTGGTTGTGGTTGTTGTGTGATGGCTGTTGAGACGTGGTTGGTGGTGGTAGTAATGGCGGCTGGTCCAAAATAAAGATAGTAAAAGAAAAACGGCTATCCTGAAGAGTCGCAGCCCTCATGAATGACATTTATTCCCTCTAGACAACGGGTTTGGGCCGAACTACACATATACTTACCGAGATATCTCACCAAAGGGACCTGAATGGTGGTTTGTGAATTCCGTCAACCACAACACCACCCCCTCCCCTTTTTACAGACTCGTCCCGAGTCGTCAAATTTTCGTGTGCCATCATGTGTAGTTTTCCCCTCGTACATTTTACCTACGGATCCCTGAGTGCGACATTCATGGTATTCGTGTCCCCAAAATAAATAACCTGAGGGCTGCGTAACTACCTAAACAAACTCACTCACACGGACGACTTAAATAAAATTGCCGGCGCTAAGACAAACATGCCGGGGGCGCACTCATATTTACAGTACATCTTACCTTAACTTACAAATTTTACACTAAACCATGGCCCAGGATCAATGGACTCTGCAAAAAGAAAGCAGTTAGCAGGGAGCCAGGCTGCTCGCATTCAGTCTCTGACTCAAACAATGCAGGTGACAGGGAACGTGGCCGGCTGCTCACACACAATCCAAGGCCTTCCCTTTTGAACTGAACGCAGTGAACCACAACGGTGCATGGGCTGCACAAATGCAGTCTCCGTGCCAGCTCAAGTGGCACACGCAATAAGCACAACGAATGGATGGATGAATGGTTTGAACTGAACGCAGTGAACCGCAACGGTGCATGGGCTGCACAAATGCAGTCTCCGTGCCAGCTCAAGTGGCACACGCAATGAACACAAGGAATGGATGGATGAATGGTTGGACGCAAACACGGTGCACGGGCCGCCACTGCAGGACCGTGTTGTAGCTGCCAACAGGGCAGTTCTTGCAGCTTGCAAACTGTTGCTTTTACGATCCTGGCACACATGGCAATGAACAGGGGGGGGCAAAGCAAAAATTGAACGGGGCTAGTGAACAGGGGCAGTGGGCATGGCATGGCAAAGGTAGCAGGCAGACACAGCCCGCAGAAGAAGGCCGCTGCAGGCAAACACAGCCGACAGATGAACTGGCCGGCACAGGCCTTGAAGTACCACAGCTGCAGATGATCCGGCCGGCACAGGCCTTGCAGCAACACAACAGCTGCCGATGAAGTGGGCCGGCACAGCCCTTGAAGAAAAACAGCCAGCCGGCAGATGAAGTGAGCCGGCACAGGCCTTACAGCAACACAGCCAGCAGATGAAGCTGGCCAGCCTTTGCCGTTCAGTGGAGGTTGGTGGAGGGAGTGTGGTGGTGCTGGCCACTCGGAAGGCGGGCTCGGACCTACCTACCTGTCTCCCTCCCACCTATCGCCTTTGCCTGTCACTGTACATACCCACTCCCTGAATTTGTCAAACCCCAATTTAGCCCCAACTTATTTTTTTTTTATTTTTACTTCCCCACTATAAATCGTCCCCTAACCCCCTTTATCGTCTTTGTTCGGCTAACCTATCCTGTCACCTAGCCTACTCCCAACCCCTATGTTCCCTTCCCGGAGGGGAGTAAGGGAGAGCTAACGTCCTGTGTCGAGGCCCAACTCAAGCCTCAGAATGGCCTCCCCAGAGTTCAGCGATCTAACCCAAAGTGGGTCCAGCGGCCCACAACGAGAGCGAGGGGATGGATGGTGCGGAGGGGTACACTTCCTAATCTACCCTAACCATTTAACTGTTAAACTACCCCGGGGCTTTCAACAAGCGCCTCTCGCTTAAACTATTGGTTCTATAAACCCAGATTCCCGTCGCCTGTGTTGGTGTCCTCACAATTTCGGGCCTCGCCCCCCAATTTTCTCTCCGTGCCCTCACACGGTCTCATGGCTGGGACACGTGGCCCCCCTTTGGCAGGCACGACCCTCTGCCGAATCTCCCGCTATGGTACCCCCGGGCACTACACTGCCTCCGAGCCTACCAGCTCCCTAAACACCGGGGAGTGCCCCCCATGGCACCTCCCCTGAAACGCACACGTGGCAGGCTGGCTTCCCAGGCCCCTTTCCGAGGGTCACCCATGCCCACAACACTGCCCACGCGGCTAATGGCGCCCCGGGCCCCCGCACCAAGCAGACGCACCCGTGCCCACTACGCTATCCCGGCCCCCCATGGGCCCTTGGCCTACTACGGCCGACTAGCCTGGTGCCCGGGGTACCCACTCAGCGATACTTAGTTTTCGCAGCCACGCTCCCAGCCCGTCAACAGGGCTCCTGCACCCCTCCAAACGGGTTTCGAGCCTACACTCCCACCAACAACAAAACGACCTCCATTTTTCAATTTGACTAACCCCCTAACTCACTTTATACTGACCCCGGGGTCCCTTGGGCGGGAGTCACTCCTCCCCCCAATCACTCATCGCACCATGCATTCCCCATTCACTCCACACACACAGACCCGCTGGCCTCACTCACTCACCAAGCACATGCTTCCACTTCACTCACCAACTCTTCAACACACTCACCGCTGAACTCTGCCATCCTTCTATCTGCATCCCCTAACTAACTCGTGCTCCCACGTCGTCCCTTACACTATAGCACGTTCCTTTTAACCTACGTAGCTAAACTACGTCCCCTCTACACACTCAAAGTCTGTCACTGTCTTCTAAATCTATTCCCATTTTCCCATCCTAAATCTGGCTGCAATCCCTCTAACTAATCCATTCCACGGACTCCATGAGGACTTACCCCTGCCCCATGAAGTCGGTCTAACTAAGCTAACCCTTCCCCCTAACTAGTTTCCATCTTGTGCCCTAGTAAGGGGGTCTTCCACCCCTTGCCCGGGAATCCTGTGCACCCGAAAGTGAGGCTTGCTTTTTTTTTTTTTTTCCACATGCGCAGCACCAGCGCGGCAACTCACAGCTCGCGCACTTTGCACCTGCCCGTGACGTCATGCAGCTGCACGTGTACCTCGTCCCTCCTTGGACGGTACCATCCGGCAGGGATACCCCTCCTGCCGGATTCCAACCCCGCGTGCAGCCATGACATCACCGTGCGCAAAAAAAAACACAAGCCCCACGTCTCGAGGGGTTCCCCACGCGAACACATGTGCTTTGCCCGTTGGAGCGCAACACACGCCCGCGTGGAGAACCCGTCCGGTCCAAATCCGAAATCCTGCCTAAACTTTGTCCGTCCGCGGGATCGGCAAATCCACCGCGTGCGTTTCCGGACCGGGACTTCACTCTCGCAAGCGAGCACGTGTGGGCCTCGTGCGTTGCACAGCTCGGACCTCGTGCTCACTGCTGGGTGAACCCGGCACGGTCCCCGAAACAACGACAGCCGCGACTCGGCTTCCTTTCCTCACATGTCGCCGTCGTCGCCATTCGACCCACGCACTCCCGCGTGTTACGGCGCTAACACTCCACACCATTAAACTCACACCGGGAGACGCGGCTGCATGTTCACACATGCCCACCGACATCTCCCTTACATACCGCTCCCTCACACACACGGTCTCCCTTGCACTCGGCCGTTCACCCACGCATGCCATTACCCTCACACAAACCACACCACTCACACACGCGGGGGCACTCACCCGCGGTGCCTCATCCACACACCGTCCCTCACTCACACACGCGGGGGCACTCATCCGCGGTGCCTCACTCATACACCGTGCCTCACTCACACACGCGGGGGCACTCAACCGCGGTGTTTCATCCATACTGGCCGTTTCATCCACACACACGGCCTCTTCCACACACGGTGCCTCATCCACACACGGTGTGCTGGGAAGCACGTACTCTGGCACCATCGCCACCACACCACTCACACACGGGGTCGCTTCCACACACGGGGACGCACTCACGCCTTGCACCACACACACAGGGACAACCACACTGGGGATTTGTGTCCCCACAAGGGTCTCCGGGGCCTCTATACCCCCCAAGCTCTCCGTGCACCTGTCCACAGCACTCGTCCCCTCAACCTCGCAAAGCACGACCGAACTCACCTGGTCGTGACTCGCCTCAAGGGGGCATACTCCCTCCCCTCGTTCCTGGAGGAGGCCATCCAACTGCTCGCACCGGGCCTCCACCCAGTCCACCAGCTCACCCCCATTATCCTCCACTGCCTCCGTGTGTGTGTGTGTGCGTCACTTACCCCGTCTTCATCGTGCAGTCTTCCCTCTATCGTTCCCATCTCCCGTGTCTCTGCCAACTCTTCACCCTTTACCTCCCTTGTCTCCACTATTATTTCCGTTGTCGTCACCTCGCGTCTCGTCTCACACGTTTTGGTCTCCCCATTTAATTTTTCCCTTTCGGTCATCGTCACGACCCTCGCC
>NC_140970.1:108251071-108256071 GCF_056783735.1 Eptatretus burgeri
AACAGGGCAGTTCTTGCAGCTTGCAAACTGTTGCTTTCAGATCCTGGCGCACATGGAAACGAACAGGGGGGGGGGCAAAGCAAAAATTGAACGGGGCTGGTGAATGTGGGCAGTGGGCATGGCATGGCAAAGGCAGCAGGCAAACACAGCCCGCAGAATAAGACCGTTGCAGGCAAACACAGCCGGCAGATGAACTGGCCGGCACAGGCCTTGCAGAAAAACAGCCAGCCGGCAGACGATCCAGCCGGCACAGGCCTTGCAGCACAGCAGCTGCAGATGAAGCTGGCCAGCCTTTGCCGTTCAGTGGAGGTTGGTGGAGGGAGTGCGGTGGTGCTGGCCACTGGGAAGGCGGGCTCGGACCTACCTACCTGTCTCCCTCCCACCTATCGCCTTTGCCTGTCACTGTCTATACCCACTCCCTTAATTTGTGAAAAACCAATTTAGCCCCCACTTATTTTTTTATTTTTACTTCCCCACTA
Organism: Eptatretus burgeri; assembly: GCF_056783735.1. NCBI lineage: Eukaryota > Metazoa > Chordata > Myxini > Myxiniformes > Myxinidae > Eptatretus > Eptatretus burgeri. The sequence continues at coordinate 108,251,551 of NC_140970.1, forward strand.
TAAATCGTCCCCTAACCCCCTTTATCGTCCTTGTTCGGCTAACCTATTCTGTCACCTAGCCTACTCCCAACCCCTACGTTCCCTTCCCGGAGGGAAACAAGGGAGAGCTAACGTCCTGTGTCGAGGCCCAACGAAGCCTCAGAATGGCCTCCCCAGAGTTCGGCGATCTAACCCAAAGTGGGTCCAGCGGCCCACAACGACAGCGAGGGGATGGATGGTGCGGAGGGGTACATCTCCTAATCTACCCTAACCATTTAACTGTTAAACTACCCCAGGGCTTTCAACAAGCGCCTCTCGCTTAAACTATTGGTTCTAACAACCCAGATTCCCGTCGCCTGTGTTGGTGTCCTCACAATTTCGGGCCTCGCCCCCCAATTTTCTCTCCGTGCCCTCACACGGTCTCCTGGCTGGGACACGTGGCTCCCTTTGGCAGGCACGACCCTCTGCCGAATCTCCCGCTATGGCACCCCGGGCACTACACTGCCTCCGAGCCTACCAGCTCCCTAACACCGGGGAGTGCCCCCCATGGCACCTCCCCTGAAACGCACACGTGGCAGGCCGGCCTCCCGGGCCCCTTTCCGAGGGTCACCCATGCCCACAACACTGCCCACGCGGCTAATGGCGCCCCGGGCCCCCGCACCAAGCAGGCGCACCCGTGCCCACTACTCTATCCCGGCCCCCCATGGGCCCATGGCCTACCACGGCCGACTAGCCTGGTGCCCGGGGTACCCACTCAGCGATACTCACCTTTCGCAGCCACGCTCCCAAGCCCGTCAACAGGGCTCCTGCACCCCTCCAAATGGGTCTCGAGCCTACATTCCCACCAACAACAAAACGACCTCCATTTTTCAATTTGACTAACCCCCTAACTCACTTTATACTGACCCCGGGGGTCCCTTGGGCGGGAGTCACTCCTCCCCCCAATCACTCATCGCACCATGCATTCCCCATTCGCTCCACTCACACAGACCCGCTGGCCTCACTCACTCATCATGTACTCACCTCTCAACTCTTCAACACACACACACCACTGAACTCTGCCATCCTTCTAACTACCTCCCCTAACTAACTCGTGCTCCCACGTCGTCCCTTAAACTACAGCACGTTCCTTTTAACCTACGTAGCTAAGCTACGTCCACTCTACACATTCATAAGTCTGTCCATGTCTCCAAATAATCCCATTAATTATTTTATTTCCCAACCTAAATCTGGCTACAATCCCTCTAACTAATCCATTCCACGGACTCCATGAGGACTTACCCCTGCCCCATGAAGTCGGTCTAGCTAAGCTAACCCTTCCCCCTAACTAGTTTTCATCCTGTGCCCAGGTAAGGGGGTCTTTCACCCCTTGCCCAGGAATCCTGTACACCCGAAAGTGAGGCTTGCTTTTTTTTTTTTTTTTTTTCCCATGCGCAGCACCTGCGCGGCAACTCAGAGCTCGCGCACTTTGCACCTGTCCGTGACGTCATGCAGCTGCACGTGTTCCTCGTCCCTCCTTGGACGGTGCCATCCGGCAGAGATACCCCTCCTGCCGGATTCCAACCCCACGTGCAGCCATGACGTCACCGTGCGCATAAAAAAAAACACAAGCCACACGTCTCGAGGGGTTCCCCACGCGAACACATGTGCTTTGCCCGTTGGAGCTTAACACACACGATCGCGTGGAGAACCCGTCCGGTCCAAATCCGTTTACCTGCCTAAACTTTGTCCGTCCGCGGGATCGGCAAATCCACCGCGTGCGTTTCCGGACCGGGACTTCACTCTCGCAAGCGAGCACGTGGTGGTCTCGTGCGTTGCACAGCACGAACCGCGTGCTCACTGCTGGGTGAACCCGGCACGGTCCCCGAAACAACTACAGCCGCTACTCGGCTTTCTCTCCTCTGTCGCCGTCTCCGTCGCCATTCCACACACGCATACCTGCGTGTCACGACGCACACAGTCCACACCATCACATTCACACGGGGAGACGCGGCTGCGTGCTCCCGCATGCCAACCGACATCTCCCTCTCATACCGCTCTCTCACACACACGGTCTCCCTGGCACACAGCGACCTTGCACACGGCCGTTCACTCACGCGTGCCTCACTACTCACACAAACCATACTACTCACACGTGGTGCTCCATTCACTCGCGCGGGGGAACTCACCCGCGGTGCCTCACCCACACACGCGAGGGCACTCAACCGCTGTGCCTCATCCACACACCGTGCCTCATCCACACACGGTTCCTCACCCACACACGCGGGGGCACTAACCCGCGGTGCCTCATCCACACTGGCCGTTTCACTCACACACACGGCCTCTTCCACACACGGTGCCTCATCCACACACGGCGTGCTGGGAAGCACGTACTCCGGCACCATCGCCACCACACCACTCACACGTGGTGCCTCACTCATACTGGCCGTTTCACTCACACACACGGCCTCACTCACACACGGTGCCTCACCCACGCACGGCGTGCTGGGAAGCACGTACTCTGGCTCCATCGCCACCACACCACTCACACACGGGGTCGCTTCCACACACGGGGACGCACTCACACCTTGCACCACACACACAGGGACAACCACACTGGGGATTTGTGTCCCCACAAGGGTCTCCGGGGCCTCTATACCCCCCAAGCTCTCTGTGCACCTGTCCACAGCACTCGTCCCCTCAACCTCGCAAAGCACGACCGAACTCACCTGGTCGTGACTCACCTCAAGGGGGCATACTCCCTCCCCTCGTTCCTGGAGGAGGCCATCCCGCTGCTCGCACCGGGTCCCTACACGCTCCGCGAGCTCACCCCCATTGTCCTCCACTACCTTCGTGTGTGCGTGCGCGTCACTTACCCCGTCTTCATCGTGTAGTCTTCCCTCTATCGTTCCCATCTCCCGTGTCTCTGCCAACTCTTCACCCTTTACCTCCCTTGTCTCAACTATTATTTCTGTTGTCGTCACCTCGTGTCTCGTCTCACACGTTTTGGTCTCCCCATTTAATTTTTCCCTTTCGGTCATCGTCACGACCCTCGCCCAACACGTTCCACGAATTATTTTTTCACCCGCCTCCACCGCGGGCCTGTCAGCCGTTGCACCCCCACCCAGCTCGTTTGCTCCCACACGTGAAGTCGCCATTCCCAGCTCCCTGGTCACGGCCTTCATGCCCGCCTGCAGGCATCGGCCCATGTTCTGCGTCTCACCCCGCAGCTCTTTCATTTCTTCCCTCATTTGCTGTGTATTCGCATCCATCCTCGTTTTCACTTCATTCATTTGCTTGTTCATTTCGTTTTTCATTTCATTTGTATTTGTATCCATCTTTTCGTTCATGTCTTTCATTTCGTTTTTCATTTCATTTGTATTTGTATCCATCGTCGTTTTCACTTCATTCATTTGTTTGTTCATTGCCGCCAGCATGGCGCATAGCTGGGCCATGTTGGATGCACTCAGCTGAGCCGTTTCGGCAAGGGTTGGGGAAGGGTCTTGGTGGAGAGGGGGGGGGGGAGGTGTCATACACCGCGGCCGCTGCCGCACCCACCTCGGGCCCTGGGTTCAGTTGGGCGAGTCCGTGTTCCTGCACAATCAACATTTCCTGCTCGGGGATTCCATCCTGGACCATGGAGTCTACATTATTACACATATACATTTCTAATACCCCCGGCTCCCGCTCGCCTTGAGACGCCATCTTGCTTCTCGTGAAGGGTTAATTTGCTCGCTCGTAATTTGGAGGGAATCGGGGGTCGCTTCTCTCACCCCTGGACCGATTCCCGTGAATTTCGCTGGAGACAGGAGAGCCTGTTGTCCCGCTCTCCAATACCAGTGCCGCGAGGAGGGCGATGAATTTGTATCCCACTCCTGACACCAGTGTTGCGGTCTTCCTCGGGTGCAGCTTCCTGCACGACGCGAGCACCCCCTCGTCTGGTGTCGCCGCCTTTCCACAGCTCCGTCCCCTCCGTTCCGACTCCACCGCACACGACGAGCAGCTCCACCGCCCGCGAAGTCTTGACCCTCTGCTTCCGACTCTCCTCTTCTTGACTCTCCGACCCGTTCTTGTTTGCGACTCTCGTTCCGACTCCTCGTTCTCGTTCTGCTGACTCCCTCGTTCCGACTCCTCGTTCTCGTTCTGCTGACTCTCTCTGACTGACGAACACCGTCCTTTTATCCCCCCGTAACTTTGCCTTTGACCCCCTCCCTTTGACCTTTCACCTCGCTCCCCATTGGCCCGAGAAAAAGTGGGCGTGAAGGCTTTTTGATCCACAAATTTGCATATATCGATCGTTCTGGAGGCGGGGCCAAATCGCCCCTCGCTCACCGATTGGACGGCAAAAAGTGGGCGTGTGTCGTTTTTGATCCGTTTTTTGAAGCACAAAATCCGTGATTTTGTACACACTGTTCGACGCGCGTTCTGCATGAGTCCAACACCGGTACCCACAGCGGGGCAAGAACGGTGGCGATGCTACGGTGGCGAGGTGTGACGGGAAGGTCGTGGCGGTTGTGGTGAAGCGGTGGTTGTGGTTGTAATTGTGATGGTAATCCTGGCGGT
>NC_140970.1:108258571-108263571 GCF_056783735.1 Eptatretus burgeri
GTACTTAGGTAGGTCGAATTTGGCGAGCACCCCTATCCCACGCGGGGGCCGATTGGCACGATCGTGGTGAGACCGAAAGGTCCACCCGTGACTGGTTCCCGGCGTTAGTCCGAGAGGGTCACGACTGGATTGTCCGTCCGGTGGGCGACGTGCCGCGATTCGAGTTACGTGGCCGTCAGCACGCCGGCGGGCGCGAATCCGCAACACTGGTGTCAGGTCGTGCGATATAAACTCATCGCCCTCCTCGCGGCACTGGTATCGGAGAACGGGAAAACGGGCTCTCCTGTCTCCAATTAAATTCACGGGAATCGGTCCAGGGGTGAGAGAAGCGACCCCCGATTCCCTCCAAATTACGAGCGAGCTAAATTAACCCTTTAAGAGAAGCAAGATGGCGTCTCAAGGCGAGCGGGAGCCGAGGGTATTAGAAATGGATGTAGAATGTGTAGAATCCATGGTCCAGGATGAAATCCCCGTGCAGGAAATGTTGGTTGTACAGGAAAACGAACTCGCCCAACTGAACCCAGAGCCCGAAATAGGTGCGGCAGCGGCCGCGGTGTATGACACCTCCCCTCCCCCTCTCCACCAAAACCCTTCCCCAACCCCTGCCGAAACGGCTCACCCAAGCGCACCCGACATGGCCCAGCTATGCGCCATGCTGGCGGCAATGACAAACGAAGTGAAAAACGAAATAAAAGGAATGAACGAAAAGATGGATACAAATACAAATGAAATGAAAAACGAAATGAAAAACGAAATAAAAGGCATGATCGAAAAGATGGATGCAAACACAACTGAATTTATAAACGAAATAAAAAGCATGAACGAAAAGATCGATGCGAATACACAGCAAATGAAGGAAGAAACGAAAAAGCTGCGGGGTGAGACGCAGAACATGGGCCGATGCCTGCAGGCGGGCATGAAGGCCGTGACCAGGGAGATAAAAATGGCGACTCCACGTGTGGGAGCGAACGAGCTGGAAGGGGGTGCAACGGCTGTCGGGCCCGCGGTGGAGGCGGGTGAAAAAATAATTCGGGGGGCGTGTTGGGCGAGGGTCGTGACGATGACCGAAAGGGAAAAAATTAAATGGGGAGACCAAAACGTGTGAGACGAGACGCGAGGTGACGACAACGGAAATAATAGTGGAGACAAGGGAGGTAAAGGGTGAAGAGTTGGCAGAGACACGGGAGATGGGAACGATAGAGGGAAGACTGCACGATGAAGACGGGGAAAGTGACGCACACACACACACGGAGGTAGTGGAGGATAATGGGGGTGAGCTCGCGGACTGGGTGGAGGCCTGGTGCGAGCAGCTGGATGGCCTCCTCCAGGAACGAGGGGAGGGAGTATGCCCCCTTGAGGCGAGTCACGACCAGGTGAGTTCGGTCGTGCTTTGCGAGGTTGAGGGGAGGAGTGCTGTGGACAGGTGCACGGAGAGCTTGGGGGGTATAGAGGCCCCGGAGACCCTTGTGGGGACACGAATCCCCAGTGTGGTTGTCCCGGTGTTTGTGGTGCAAGGTGTGAGTGCGTCCCCGTGTGTGGAAGCGACCCCGTGTGTGAGTGGTGTGGTGGCGATGGTGCCGGAGTACGTGCTTCCCAGCACGCCGTGTGTGGATGAGGCACCGTGTGTGGAAGAGGCCGTGTGTGTGGATGAAACGGCCAGTGTGGATGAGGGACCGCGGGTGAGTTCCCCCGCGTGTGTGAGTGAGGGACGGTGTGTGGATGAAACACCGCGGTTGAGTGCCCCCGCGTGTGTGAGTGAGGCACGGTGTATGAGTGAGGCACGGTGTGTGGATGAGGAACCGCGGGTGAGTGCCCCCGCGTGTGTGAGTGGTGTGGTTTGTGTGAGGGAAATGGCACGAGTGAGTGGAAGGCCGCGAGTGAGTGGAGCCACCTGTGCGAGGGAGATGGCATGCGTGAGTGAACGGCCGAGTGCAAGGGAGACCGTGTGTGTGAGAGAGCGGAATGTGAGGGAGATGTCGGTTGGCATGCGGGAGCACGCAGCCGCGTCTCCCGGTGTGAATGTAATGGAATGGAGTGTGAGTGTCGTAACACGCAGGTGTGCGTGGGTCGAATGGCGACGACGGCGACATGTGAGGAAAGAAAGCCGGGTAGCGGCTGTAGTTGTTTCGGGGACCGTGCCGGGTTCACCCAGCCGCGAGCACGAGGTCCGTGCTGTGCAACGTACGAGGCCCCCACGTGCTCGCTTGCGAGAGTGAAGTCCCGGTCCGGAAACGCACGCGGTGGATTTGCCGATCCCGCGGACGGACAAAGTTTAGGCAGGATTTCGGATTTGGACCGGACGGGTTCTCCACGCGATCGTGTGTGTTAAGCTCCAACGGGCAAAGCACATGTGTTCGAGTGGGGAACCCCTCGAGACGTGGGGCTTGTGTTTTTTATGCACACGGTGACGTCATGGCTGCACGTGGGGTTGGAATCCGGCAGGAGGGGTATCCCTGCCGGATGGTACCGTCCAAGGAGGGACGAGGTACACGTGCAGCTGCATGACGTCACGGGCAGGTGCAAAGTGCGCGAGCTCTGAGTTGCCGCGCTGGTGCTGCGCAGGTAAAGAAAAAAAAAAGCAAGCCTCACTTTCGGGTGCACAGGATTCCTGGGCAAGGGGTGGAAGACCCCCTTACTAGGGCACAGGATGGAAACTAGTTAGGGGGAAGGGTTAGCTTCGTAAGACCGGCTCCATGGGGCAGGGGTAAGTCCTCATGGGGCCTGTGGAATGGATTAGTTAGAGGGATTGTAGCCAGATTTAGGTTGGGGAAATGGGAAATGATTTTTGATGATTTGGAGACAGTGACAGACTTGTGGATGTGTAGTGGGGACGTAGTTTAGCTACGTAGTGTTAAAGGGAACGTGCTGTAGTTTAAGGGACGACGTGGGAGCTCGAGTTAGTTAGGGGATGTAGTTAGAAGGATGGCAGAGTTCAGCGGTGAGTGTGTTGAAGAGTTGGTGAGTGAAGTGGAAGCATGTGCTTGGTGAGTGAGTGAGGCCAGCGGGTCTGTGTGTGTGGAGTGAATGGGGAATGCATGGTGCGATGAGTGATTGGGGGGAGGAGTGACTCCCGCCCAAGGGACCCCCGGGGTCAGTGTAGAGTGAGTTAGTGGGTTAGTCAAATTAACAAATATGGAAGTCGTTTTGTTGTTGGTGGGGAAGTAGGCTCGAAACCCGTTTGGAGGGGTGCAGGAGCCCTGTTGACGGGCTGGGAGCGTGGCTGCGAAAAGTGAGTATCGCTGAGTGGGTACCCCGGGCACCAGGCTAGTCGGCCGTAGTAGGCCAAGGGCCCATGGGGGGCCGGGATAGCGTAGTGGGCACGGGTGCGCCTGCTTGGTGCGGGGGCCCGGGGCGCCATTAGCCGCGTGGGCAGTGTTGTGGGCACGGGTGACCCTCGGAAAGGGGCCTGGGAAGCCAGCCTGCCACGTGTGCATTTCAGGGGAGGTGCCATGGGGGGTACTCCCCGGTGTTAGGGAGCTGGTAGGCTCGGAGGCAGTGCAGTGCCCGGGGGTGCCATAGCGGGAGATTCGGCAGAGGGTCGTGCCTGCCAAAGGGAGCCACGTGTCCCAGCCATGAGACCGTGTGAGGGCACAGAGAGAAAATTGGGGGGCGAGGCCCGAAATTGTGAGGACACCAACACAGGCGACGGGAATCTGGGTTGTTAGAACCAATAGTTTAAGCGAGAGGCGCTTGTTGAAAGCCCCGGGGTAGTTTAACAGTTAATGGTTAGGGTAGATTCGGAAGTGTACCCCTCCGCACCATCCATCCCCTCGCTCTCGTTGTGGGCCGCTGGACCCACTTTGGGTTAGATCGCTGAACTCTGGGGAGGCCATCCTGAGGCTTCGTTGGGCCTCGACACAGGACGCTAGCTCTCCCTTATTCCCCTCCGGGAAGGGAACGTAGGGGTTGAGAGTAGGCTAGGTGACAGGATAGGTTAGCCGAACAAAGACGATAAAGGGGGTTAGGGGACGATTTATAGTGGGGAAGTAAACATAAAAACAACAAAAAAAATAAGTTGGGGCTAAATTGGGGTTTGACAAATTAAGGGAGTGGGTATAGACAGTGACAGGCAAAGGCGATAGGTTGGGAGGGAGACCGTAGGGTAGGTCCGAGCCCGCCTTCCGAGTGGCCAGCACCACCGCACTCCCTCCACCAACCTCCACTGAACGGCAAAGGCTGGCCAGCTTCATCTGCTGGCTGCGTTGCTGCAAGGCAAAGGCCGGCCCACTTCATCGGCTGGCCGTGTTTTGCTTCAAGGCCTGTGCCGGCCACTTCATCTGCTGGCTGTGTTGCTGCAAGGCCTGTGCCGGCCCACTTCATCTGCCGGCTGGCTGTTTTTCTTCAAGGCCTGTGCCGGCCAGTTCGTCTGCCGGCTGTGTTTGCCTGCAGCGGCCTTCTTCTGCGGGCTGTGTTTGCCTGCTGCCTTTGCCATGCCATGCCCACTGCCCACGTTCACCAGCCCCGTTTTTGCTTTGCCCCCCCCCTGTTCATTTGCATGTGCGCCAGGATCCGCAAGGCAACAGTTTGCAAGCTGCAAGAACTGCCCTGTTGGCAGCTACAACACGGGCCTGCAGTGGCGGCCCGTGCACCGTGTTTGTGTTCACCCATCCATTCGTTGTGTTCATTGCGTGTGCCACTTGAGCTGGCACGGAGACTGCGTTGTGCAGCCCATGCACCGTTGTGGTTCACTGCGTTTAGTTCAAACCATTCATCCATCCATTCGTTGTGTTCATTGTGTGTGCCACTTGAGCTGGCACGGAGACTACGTTTGTGCAGCCCATGCACCGTTGTGGTTCACTGCGTTCAGTTCAAAAGGGAAGGCCTTGGACTGCGTGTGAGCAGCCGGCCACGTTCCCTGTCACCTGCATTGTTTGAGCCAGAGACTGCATGTGAGCAGCCTGGCTCCCTGCTAACTGCTTTCTTTTTTTGCAGAGTTCAGTGATCCTGGGCCATGGTTTAGTGTAAAATTTGTAAGTTAAGGTAAGATGTACTGTAAATAT
>NC_140970.1:108271071-108279571 GCF_056783735.1 Eptatretus burgeri
GTGCGTGCTTCCCAGCACGCCGTGTTTGGATGAGGCACCGTGTGTGGATGAGGAACCGTGTGTGGAAGAGGCCGTGTGTGTGAGTGAAACGGCCAGTATGAGTGAGGAACCGCGGGTGAGTGCCCCCGCGTGTGTGGATGAGGCACCGCGGTTAAGTGCCCCCGCGTGTATGAGTGAGGGACGTTGTGTGGAAGAGACCGCGTGTGTGAGTGTCGCCGTGTGTATGGATGAGGCACCGCGGTTCAGTGCCCCCACGTGTATGAGTGAGGCACGGTGTGTGGATGAGGCACCGCGGTTGAGTGCCCCCGCGTGTATGAGTGAGGGACGTTGTGTGGAAGAGACCGCGTGTGTGAGTGTCGCCGTGTGTATGGATGAGGCACCGCGGTTCAGTGCCCCCACGTGTATGAGTGAGGCACGGTGTGTGGATGAGGCACCGCGGGTGAGTGCCCCCGCGTGTGTAAGTAGTATGGTTTGTGTGAGTGGTGAGGCACCGTGCGTGAGTGAACGGCCGTGTGCAAGGTCGCTGTGTGCAAGGGAGACCGTGTGTGTGAGAGAGCGGTATGAGAGGGAGATGTCGGTTGGCATGCGGGAGCACGCAGCCGCGTCTCCCGGGGTGAGTTTAATGGTGTGGACTGTGTGCGTCGTAACACGCAGGTGTGCGTGGGTTGAATGGCGACGACGACGGCGACAGAGGAGAGAAAGCCGAGTAGCGGCTGTAGTTGTTTCGGGGACCGTGCCGGGTTCGCCCAGCAGTGAGCACGCGGTTCGTGCTGTGCAACGCACGAGACCACCACGTGCTCGCTTGCGAGAGTGAAGTCCCGGTCCGGAAACGCACGCGGTGGATTTGCCGATCCCGCGGACGGACAAAGTTTAGGCAGGTAAATGGATTTGGACCGGACGGGTTCTCCACGCGATCGTGTGTGTTAAGCTCCAACGGGCAAAGCACATGTGTTCGCGTGGGAAACCCCTCGAGACGTGGGGCTTGTTTTTTTATGCGCACGGTGACGTCATGGCTGCACGTGGGGTTGGAATCCGGCAGGAGGGGTATCTCTGCCGGATGGTCCCGTCCAAGGAGGGACGAGGAACACGTGCAGCTGCATGACGTCACGGGCAGGTGCAAAGTGCGCGAGCTCTGAGTTGCCGCGCAGGTGCTGCGCATGAAAAAAAAAAAAAAAAAGCAAGCCTCACTTTCGGGTGTACAGGATTCCTGGGCAAGGGGTGAAAGACCCCCTTACCCTGGGCACAGGATGGAAACTAGTTAGGGGGAAGGGTTAGCTTAGTTAGACCGACTTCATGGGGCAGGGGTAAGTCCTCATGGAGTCCGTGGAATGGATTAGTTAGAGGGATTGTAGCCAGATTTAGGTGGGGAAATAAAATGGAATTATTTGAGGACATGGACAGACTTGTGAATGTGTAGAGGGGACGTAGCTTAGCTACGTAGTGTTAAAAGGAACGTGCTGTAGTTTAAGGGACGACGTGGGAGCACGAGTTAGTTAGGGGATGCAGATAAAAGGATGGCAGAGTTCAGTGGTGAGTGTGTTGAAGAGTTGGTGAGTTGTGAGGCATGTGCTTGGTGAGTGAGTGAGGCCAGCGGGTCTGTGTGTATGGAGCGAATGGGGAATGCATGGTGCGATGAGTGATTGGGGGGAGGAGTGACTCCCGCCCAAGGGCCCCCGGGGTCAGTGTAGAGTGAGTTAGCTGGGTTAGTCAAATTAACAAAAATGGAGGTCGTTTTGTTGTTGGTGGGAGTGTAGGCTCGAAACCCATTTGGAGGGGTGCAGGAGCCCTGTTGACGGGCTTGGGAGCGTGGCTGCGAAAGGTGAGTATCGCTGAGTGGGTACCCCGGGCACCAGGCTAGTCGGCCGCGGTAGGCCATGGGCCCATTGGGGGCCGGGATAGAGTAGTGGGCACGGGTGCGCCTGCTTGGTGCGGGGGCCCGGGGCGCCATTAGCCGCGTGGGCAGTGTTGTGGGCACGGGTGACCCTCGGAAAGGGGCCCGGGAGGCCGGCCTGCCACGTGTGCGTTTCAGGGGAGGTGCCATGGGGGGCACTCCCCGGTGTTAGGGAGCTGGTAGGCTCGGAGGCAGTGTAGTGCCCGGGGGTGCCATAGCGGGAGATTCGGCAGAGGGTCGTGCCTGCCAAAGGGAGCCACGTGTCCCAGCCAGGAGACCGTGTGAGGGCACGGAGAGAAAATTGGGGGGCGAGGCCCGAAATTGTGAGGACACCAACACAGGCGACGGGAATCTGGGTTGTTAGAACCAATAGTTAAGCGAGAGGCGCTTGTTGAAAGCCCCGGGGTAGTTTAACAGTTAAATGGTTAGGGTAGATTAGGAGATGTACCCCTCCGCACCATCCATCCCCTCGCTGTCGTTGTGGGCCGCTGGACCCACTTTGGTTAAGATCGCCGAACTCTGTGGAGGCCATTCTGAGGCTTCGTTGGGCCTCGACACAGGACGTTAGCTCTCCCTTATTCCCCTCCGGGAAGGGAACGTAGGGGTTGGGAGTAGGCTAGGTGACAGGATAGGTTAGCCGAACAAAGACGATAAAGGGGGTTAGGGGACGATTTATAGTGGGGAAGTAAAAATAAAAACAATAAAAAAATAAGTTGGGGCTAAATTGGGGTTTGACAAATTAAGGGAGTGGGTATGTACAGTGACAGGCAAAGGCGATAGGTTGGGAGGGAGACAGGTAGGTAGGTCCGAGCCCGCCTTCCAAGTGGCCAGCACCACCGCACTCCCTCCACCAACCTCCACTGAACGGCAAAGGCTGGCCAACTTCATCGGCTGGCCGTGTTTTGCTTCAAGGCGGAGGCCGGCCAACTTCATCGGCTGGCCGTGTTTTGCTGCAAGGCAGAGGCCGGCTAACTTCATCGGCAGTTGTTGTTGTGCTGCAAGGCCTGTACCGGCCAGTTCATCTGCTGGCTGTTTTTCTTCGAGGCCTGTGCCGGCCAGTTCATCTGCCGGCTGTGTTTGCCTGCAACGTTCTTCTTCTGCGGGCTGTGTTTGCCTGCTCACCTTTGCCATGCCATGCCCACTGCCCCTGTTCACTAGCCCCGTTCAATTTTTGCTTTGCCCCCCCTGTTCATTTCCATGTGCGCCAGGATCCGCAAGGCAACAGTTTGCAAGCTGCAAGAACTGCCCTGTTGGCAGCGACAACACGGGCCTGCAGTGGCGGCCCGTGCACCGTGTTTGTGTTCATGCATCCATTCGTTGTGCTCATTGCGTGTGCCACTTGTGCTGGCACGGAGACTGCGTTTGTGCAGCCCAAGCACCGTTGTGGTTCACTGAGTTCAGTTCAAAAGGGAAGGCCTTGGACTGCGTGTGAGCAGCCAGCCACGTTCCCTGTCACCTGCATTGTTTGAGCCAGAGACTGCATGTGGGCAGCCTGGCTCCCTGCTAACTGCTTTTCTTTTGCAGAGTTCAATGATCCTGGGCCATGGTTTAGTGTAAAATTTGTAAGTTAAGGTTAAGATGTACTGTAAATATGAGTGCGCCCCCGGCATGTCTGTCTAGCGCCGGCAATTTTATTTAAGTCGTCCGTGTGAGTGAGTTTGTTTAGATAGTTACGCAGCCCTCAGGTTATTTATTTTGGGGACACGAATACCATGAATGTCGCACTCAGGGATCCGTAGGTAAAATGTACTAGGGGAAAACTACACATGATGGCACACGAAAATTTGACGACTCGGGACGAGTCTGTAAAAAGGGAAGGGGGTAGTGTTGTGGTTACCAGATTCGCAAACCACCATTCAGGTCCCTTAGGTGAGGTATCTCGGTAAGTGCATGTGTAGTTAGGCCCAAACCCGTTGTCTAGTGGGAATACATGTCATTTATGCGAGCTGCGACTCTTCAGGATAGCCGTTTTTCTTTTACTATCTTTATTTTGGACCAACCGCCATGATCACAACCACAACATCAACCACCGACCACAACCACAGCTTCACCACAACCACCACGACCTTCACGCACACCTCACAACCGTAGCATCGCCACCGTTCTTGCCCCGCTGTGGGTACCGGTGTTGGACTCATGCAGAACGCGCGTCGAACAGCGTGTTTAAAATCACGGATTTTGTGCTTCAAAAACGGATCAAAAACGACACACGCCCACTTTTTGCCGTCCAATCGGTGAGCGAGGGGCGATTTGGCCCCGCCTCCAGAACGATCGATATATGCAAATTTGTGGATCAAAAAGCCTTCACGCCCACTTTTTCTCGGGCCAATGGGGAGCGAGGTGAAAGGTCAAAGGGAGGGGGTCAAAGGCGAAGTTACGGGGGGATAAAAGGACGGTGTTCGTCAGAACGAGAAGAGTCGCAAACGAGAACGAGGAGTCGAGAACGAGAAGGAGTCGAGAACGAGAAGGAGTCGGAACGGAGGGGACGAGTGTGGAAGACTGGAGCCCGAAGCCTGCAGTGGCTGGAGAAGCTGAAGAGAGTCGGACGAGGGGGTGCTCGCGTCGGTGCCAGGAGCTGCACGCCCGAGGGAGGCCGGCAGCGCGACCTGGCCGAGGTGGAGACGCACACCAGGGATAATAAAGATCCTCTATACCCCGAGCATCAGCAACCCCCTCCTGTTTCCCCCCGCGCTGAGATAGTGCGACCAAGGGGGCCCCGTTCCCACCCCCTGCCAGGCACTGTCCACGAGGCCCGCGGGTTGCGGGGCCATCGCCGCTCCGCGTCTCATCACCAGACGGGTAGGCCCGACCCGGTCTCGGCCTCAGGCCTGCCTCATTCTTGGGGATGTTCTTTTCCTTGGTTTTGGGTATGTGTTGTCGGCGCCGTCTGTGAAGTAGAATTGTATAAGTGTTGCCGTGTGCTCGGTAGTCGGTATTAGCTCTGCATTGTTTTCGCTTTTATATTTGCTTTTTGTGTAAATGGAATTGTGTTTTCTTTTTTTGTGTGCTTTTGGTGGAATTGTATTTGTGTGCTTCCCGTGTGCCGCGAATAAATGTGCTTTATTGTTGAACTGTTCTCCCGCTTCGCTTCGTCTTTTCCTCCATTGAATCCCCATCTTGCTTCACGTAAAGGGTTGGTAGTGGGCTGAATACGCCCGATAATTAATCGAACCGTCGAGGTCGACGATAACACCGCTCGGTTATTCTGATAGTACGGAACGGGTCGCTTAAGTGGCCCGTGTCCGAAGTCGACCTGCGGCGAGGTGCGATCGCCCGGTCTACCCTCCGCGTGGGTACTTAGGTAGTTCGAATTTGGCGAGCAACCCTATCCCACGCGGGGGCTGATTGGCTCGATCGCGGTGAGACCGAAAGGTCCACCCGTGAATGGTTCCCGGCGTTAGTCCGAGAGGGTCACGACTGGATTGTCCGTCCGGTGGGCGACGTGCCGCGATTCGAGTTACGTGGCCGTTCGCACGCCGGCGGGCGCGAAGACCGCAACACTGGTGTCAGGAGTGGGATACAAATCCATCGCCCTCCTCTCGGCACTGGTATCGGAGAACAGGAAAACAGGCTCTCCTGTCTCCGGCTAAATTCACGGGAATCGGTCCAGGGGTGAGAGAAGCGACCCCCGATTCCCTCCAAATTACGAGCGAGCAAATTAACCCTTCACGAGAAGCAAGATGGCGTCTCAAGGCGAGCGGGTGCCGGGTGGATTAGGTATGTGTAATAGTAATGTAGAATCCATGGCTCAGGATGGAATCCCCGAGCAGGAAATGTTGATTGTGCAGGAACACGGACTCGCCCAACTGAACCCAGGGCCCGAGGTGGGTGCGGCAGCGGCCGCGGGGTATGACACCTCCCCCCCCCTCTCCACCAAAACCCTTCCCCAACCCCTGCCGAAACGGCTCAGCTGAGTGCATCCAACATGGCCCAGCTATGCGCCATGCTGGCGGCAATGATCGAAAAAATGGATGCAAACACAAATGAAATGAAAAACGAAATGAAAGGCATGAACGAAAAGATGGATACAAATACAAACGAAATGAAAGGCATGAACGAAAAGATGGATACAAATACAAACGAAATGAAAGGCATGAACGAAAAGATGGATACAAATACAAATGAAGTGAAAACGACGATGGATGCGAATACACAGCAAATGAGGGAAGAGATGAAAGAGCTGCGGGGTGAGACGCAGAACATGGGCCGATGCCTGCAGGCGGGCATGAAGGCCGTGAGCAGGGAACTTAAAATGGCGACTCCACGTGTCGGAACAAACGAGCTGGGTGGGGGTGCAACGGCTGACAGGCCCGCGGTGGAGGCGGGTGAAAAAATAATTCGTGGAACGTGTTGGGCGAGGGTCGTGACGATGACCGAAAGGGAAAAATTAAATGGGGAGACCAAAACGTGTGAGACGAGACACGAGGTGACGACAACAGAAATAATAGTTGAGACAAGGGAGGTAAAGGGTGAAGAGTTGGCAGAGACACGGGAGATGGGAACGATAGAGGGAAGACTACACGATGAAGACGGGGTAAGTGACGCGCACGCACACACGGAGGTAGTGGAGGACAATGGGGGTGAGCTCGCGGAGCGTGTAGGGACCCGGTGCGAGCAGCGGGATGGCCTCCTCCAGGAACGAGGGGAGGGAGTCTGCCCCCTTGAGGTGAGTCACGACCAGGTGAGTTCGGTCGTGCTTTGCGAGGTTGAGGGGACGGGTGCTGTGGACAGGTGCACGGAGAGCTTGGGGGGTATAGAGGCCCCGGAGACCCTTGTGGAGACACGGATCCCCAGTGTGGTTGTCCCTGTGTGTGTGGTGCAAGGCGTGGGTGCGTCCCCATGTGTGGAAGCGACCCCGTGTGTGAATGGTGAGGTGGCGATTGTGCCAGGGTGCGTGCTTCCCAAAACGGCCAGTGTGAGTGAGGCACCGCGGGTTAGTGCCCCCGCGTGTGTGGATGAAACGGCCAGTGTGGATGAGGCACGGAGTGCGAGTGAGGCACCGCGGGTGAGTGCCCCCGCGTGTGTGAGTGAGGCACGGAGTATGGATGAGACACCGCGGTTGAGTGCCCCCGCGTGTGTGGATGAGGCACCGCGGTTAAGTGCCCCCGCGTGTATGAGTGAGGCACGGTGTGTGGATGAGGCACCGCGGGTGAGTGAACGGCCGTGTGCAAGGTCGCTGTGTGCCAGGGAGACCGTGTGTGTGAGAGAGCGGTATGAGAGGGAGATGTCGGTTGGCATGCGGGAGCACGCAGCCGCGTCTCCCGGTGTGAGTTTAATGGTGTGGACTGTGTGCGTCGTAACACGCAGGTATGCGTGTGTGGAATGGAGACGGAGACGGCGACATGGGAGAAACGAAAGCCGAGTAGCGGCTGTAGTTGTTTCGAGGACCGTGCCGGGTTCACCCAGCAGTGAGCACGCGGTTCGTGCTGTGCAACGCACGAGACCGCCACGTGCTCGCTTGCGAGAGTGAAGTCCCGGTCCGGAAACGCACGCGGTGGATTTGCCGATCCCGCGGACGGACAAAGTTTAGGCAGGTAAATGGATTTGGACCGGACGGGTTCTCCACGCGATCGTGTGTGTTCAGCTCCAACGGGCAAAGCACATGTGTTCGCGTGGGAAACCCCTCGAGACGTGGGGCTTGTGTTTTTTTTTGCGCACGGTGACGTCATGGCTGCACGTGTGGTTGGAATCCGGCAGGAGGGGTATCTCTGCCGGATGGCACCGTCCAAGGAGGGACGAGGAACACGTGCAGCTGCATGACGTCACGGACAGGTGCAAAGTGCGCGAGCTCTGAGTTGCCGCGCAGGTGCTGCGCATGAAAAAAAAAAAATAAAAAAAAAGCAAGCCTCACTTTTGGGTGTACAGGATTCCTGGGCAAGGGGTGAAAGACCCCCTTACCTGGGCACAGGATGGAAACTAGTTAGGGGGAAGGGTTAGCTTAGTTAGACCGACTTCATGGGGCAGGGGTAAGTCCTCATGGAGTCCGTGGAATGGATTAGTTAGAGGGATTGTAGCCAGATTTAGGTTGGGAAATAAAATGGGATTATTTTGGAGACAGAGACAGACTTTGGATGTGTAGAGGGGACGTAGCTTAGCTACGTAGTGTTAAAAGGAACGTGCTACTAGTTTAAGGGACGACGTGGGAGCACGAGTTAGTTAGGGGATGTAGTTAGAAGGATGGCAGAGTTCAGCGGTGTGTGTGTTGGTGAGTTGTGAGGTGAGTAGTGTACATGTTGAGTGAGTGAGGCCAGCGGGTCTGTGTGTGTGGAGCGAATGGGGAATGCATGGTGCGATGAGTGATTGGGGGGAGGAGTGACTCCCGCCCAAGGGACCCCCGGGGTCAGTGTAGAGTGAGTTAGCTGGGTTAGTCAAATTGAAAAATGGAGGTCGTTTTGCTGTTGGTGGGAAAGTAGGCTCGAGACCCATTTGGAGGGGTGCAGGAGCCCTGTTGACGGGCTTGGGAGCGTGGCTGCGAAAGGTGAGTATCGCTGAGTGGGTACCCCGGGCACCAGGCTAGTCGGCCGCGGTAGGCCAAGGGCCCATGGGGGGCCGGGATAGAGTAGTGGGCACGGGTGCGCCTGCTTGGTGCGGGGGCCCGGGGCGCCATTA
>NC_140970.1:108292571-108297151 GCF_056783735.1 Eptatretus burgeri
AAATGAACAAGCAAATAAACGGAATGGAAGCAAACATGAAGGAAGAAATGAAAAAGTTCCGGGGTGAGACGCAGAACATGGGCCGATGCCTGCAGGCGGGCATGAAGGCCGTGACAAAGGAAATAATAGTTGAGACAAGGGAGGTAAAGGGTGAAGAGTTGGCAGAGACACGGGAGATAGAAAAAATAGAGGAAAGACTACACGAGGAAGACGGGGTAAGTGACGCACACACACACACAGAGGTAGTGGAGGATAATGGGGTGAGCTGGCGGACTGGGTAGAGACCCAGTGCGAGCAGCTGGATGGCCTCCTCCAGGAACGAGGGGAGGGAGTATGCCCCCTTGAGGCAAGTCACGACCAGGTGAGTTCGGTCGTGCTTTGCGAGGTTGAGAGGACGGGTGCTGTGGACAGGTGCTTGGAGAGCTTGGGGGGTATAGAGGCCCCGGAGACCCTTGTGGGGACACGAATCCCCAGTGTGGTTGTCCCTGTGTGTGTGGTGCAAGGGGTGAGTGCGTCCCCGTGTGTGGAAGCGACCCCGTGTGTGAGTGGTGTGGTGGCGATGGTGCCAGAGTGCGTGCTTCCCAGCACGCCGTGTGTGGATGAGGCACCGCGGGTTAGTGCCCCCGCGTGTGTGGATGAAATGGCCAGTGTGGATGAGGCACAGCGGTTGAGTGCCCCCGCGTGTGTGAGTAGTATGGTTTGTGTGAGTAGTGAGGCACGCGTGAGTGAACGGCCGTGTGCAAGGTCGCTGTGTGCAAGGGAGACCGTGTGTGTGAGAGAGCGGTATGTGAGGGAGATGTCGGTTGGCATGCGGGAGCACGCAGCCGCGTCTCCCGGTGTGAATGTGATGGAGTGGACTGTGTGCGTCGTAACACGCAGGTGTGCGTGGGTTGAATGGCGACGACGGCGACAGAGGAACGAAAGCCGAGTAGCGGCTGTAGTTGTTTCGGGGACCGTGCCGGGTTCACCCAGCAGTGAGCACGCGGTTCGTGCTGTGCAACGCACGAGACCGCCACATGCTCGCTTGCGAGAGTGAAGTCCCGGTCCGGAAACGCACGCGGTGGATTTGCCGATCCCGCGGACGGACAAAGTTTAGGCAGGTAAATGGATTTGGACCGGACGGGTTCTCCACGCGATCGTGTGTGTTAAGCTCCAACGGGCAAAGCACATGTGTTCGCGTGGGGAACCCCTCGAGACGTGGGGCTTGTTTTTTTTTTATGCGCACGGTGACGTCATGGCTGCACGTGGGGTTGGAATCCGGCAGGAGGGGTATCTCTGCCGGATGGTCCCGTCCAAGGAGGGACGAGGAACACGTGCAGCTGCATGACGTCACGGGCAGGTGCAAAGTGCGCGAGCTCTGAGTTGCCGCGCAGGTGCTGCGCATGAAAAAAAAAGAAAAGCAAGCCTCACTTTCGGGTGTACAGGATTCCTGGGCAAGGGGTGGAAGACCCCCTTGGCCTGGGCACAGGATGGAAACTAGTTAGGGGGAAGGGTTAGCTTAGTTAGACCGACTTCATGGGGCAGGGGTAAGTCCTCATGGGGTCCGTGGAATGGATTAGTTAGAGGGATTGTAGCCAGATTTAGGTTGGGAAATAAAATGATTGATTTGGAGACAGTGACAGACAGTGAATGTGTAGAGGGGACGTAGCTTAGCTACGTAGGTTAAAAGGAACGTGCTTTAGTGTAAGGGACGACGTGGGAGCACGAGTTAGTTCGGGGAGGTAGTTAGAAGGATGGCAGAGTTCAGTGGTATGTGTGTTGAAGAGTTGGTGAGTTGTGAGGTGAGTACTTGTTGAATGAGGGAAGCCAGCGGGTCTGTGTGAGTGGAGCGAATGGGGAATGCATGGTGCGATGAGTGATTGGGGGGAGGAGTGACTCCTGCCCAAGGGACCCCGGGGTCAGTATAAAGTGAGTTAGGGGGTTAGTCAAATTGAAAAATGGAGGTCGTTTTGTTGTTGGTGGGAAAGTAGGCTCGAGACCCATTTGGAGGGGTGCAGGAGCCCTGTTGACGGGCTTGGGAGCGTGGCTGCGAAAGGTGAGTGTCGCTGATTGGGTGCCCCGGGCACCAGGCTAGTCGGCCACGGTAGGCCAAGGGCCCATGGGGGGCCGGGATAGCGTAGTGGGCACGGGTGCGCCTGCTTGGTGCGGGGGCCCGGGGCGCCATTAGCCGCGTGGGCAGTGTTGTGGGCACGGGTGACCCTCGGAAAGGGGCCCGGGAGGCCGGCCTGCCACGTGTGCGTTTCAGGGGAGGTGCCATGGGGGGCACTCCCCGGTGTTAGGGAGCTGGTAGGCTCGGAGGCAGTGTAGTGCCCGGGGGTGCCATAGCGGGAGAATCGGCAGAGGGTCGTGCCTGCCAAAGGGAGCCACGTGTCCCAGCCAGGAGACCGTGTGAGGGCACGGAGAGAAAATTGGGGGCGAGGCCCGAAATTGTGAGGACACCAACACAGGCGACGGGAATCTGGGTTGTTAGAACCAATAGTTTAAGCGAGAAGCGCTTGTTGAAAGCCCCAGGGTAGTTTAGCAGTTAATGGTTAGGGTAGATTAGGAGATGTACCCCTCCGCACCATCCATCCCCTCGCTGTCGTTGTGGGCCGCTGGACCCACTTTGGTTATAGATCGCCGAACTCTGGGGAGGCCATTCTGAGGCTTCGTTGGGCCTCGACACCAGACGTTAGCTCTCCCTTATTCCCCTCCGGGAAGGGAACGTAGGGGTTGGGAGTAGGCTCGGTGACAGGATAGGTTAGCCGAACAAAGACGATAAAGGGGGTTAGGGGACGATTTATAGAGGGGAAGTAAAAATAAAAACAACAAAAAAATAAGTTGGGGCTAAATTGGGGTTTGACAAATTAAGGGAGTGGGTATGTACAGTGACAGGCAAAGGCGATAGGTTGGGAGGGAGACAGGTAGGTAGGTCCGAGCCCGCCCTCCAAGTGGCCAGCACCACCGCACTCCCTCCACCAACCTCCACTGAACGGCAAGAGCTGGCCAACTTCATCGGCTGGCCGTGTTTTGCTTCAAGGCGGAGGCCGGCCAACTTCATCGGCAGCTGTTGTTTTGCTGCAAGGCCTGTGCCATCGGCTGGCCGTGTTTGCTTCAAGGCCTGTGCCGGCCAGTTCATCTGCTGGCTGTTTTTCTTCAAGGCCTGTGCCGGCCAGTTCATCTGCCCGCTATGTTTGCCTGCAGCGGCCTTCTTCGGCGGGCTGTGTTTGCCTGCTGCCTTTGCCATGCCATGCCCACTGCCCACGTTCACCGCCCCGTTCAATTTTTGCTTTTCCCCCCCTGTTCATTTCCATGTGCGCCAGGATCAAGGCAACAGTTTGCAAGCTGCGAGAACTGCCCTGTTGGCAGCTACAACACGGGCCTGCAGTGGCGGCCCGTGCACCGTGATTGCGTCCATCCATTCATGCATCCATTCGTTGTGCTCATTGCGTGTGCCACTTGAGCTGGCACGGAGACTGCGTTTGTGCAGCCCAAGCACCGTTGTGGTTCACTGAGTTCAGTTCAAAAGGGAAGGCCTTGGACTGCGTGTGAGCAGCCGGCCATGTTCCCTGTCACCTGCATTGTTTTGAGCCAGAGACTGCATGTGGGCAGCCTGGCTCCCTGCTAACTGCTTTCTTTTTGCAGAGTTCAATGATCCTGGGCCATGGTTTAGTGTAAAATTTGTAAGTTAAGGTTAAGATGTACTGGAAATATGAGTGTGCCCCCGGCATGTATGTCTTAGCGCCGGCAATTTTATTTAAGTCGTCCGTGTGAGTGAGTTTGTTTAGGTAGTTACGCAGCCCTCAGGTTATTTATTTTGGGGACACGAATACCATGAATGTCGCACTCAGGGATCCGTAGGTAAAATGTACTAGGGGAAAACTACACATGATGGCACACGAAAATTTGACGACTCGGGACGAGTCTGTAAAAAGGGGAGGGGGTAGTGTTGTGGTTACCAAATTCGCAAACCACCATTCAGGTCCCTTAGGTGAGGTATCTCGGTAAGTACATGTGTAGTTAGGTCCAAACCCTTTGTCTAGTGGGAATACATGTCATTTATGCGTGCTGCGACTCTTCAGGATAGCCGTTTTTCTTTTACTATCTTTATTTTGGACCAACCGCCATGATTACCACCACAACCACAACATCAACCACCAACCACAACGCCGCTTCACCACAACCGCCACGACCTTCACGTCACACCTCGCAACCGTAGCATCGCCACCGTTCTTGCCCCGCTGTGGGTACCGGTGTTGGACTCGTGCAGGGCACGCGTCGAACAGCGTGTACAAAATCACGGATTTTGTGCTTCAAAAACGGATCAAAAACGACACACGCCCACTTTTTGCCGTCCAGTCGGTGAGCGAGGGGCGATTTGGCCCCGCCTCCAGTACGATCGATATATGCAAATTTGTGGATCAAAAAGCCTTCACGCCCACTTTTTCTCGGGCCAATGGGGAGCGAGGTGAAAGGTCAAAGGGAGGGGGTCAAAGGCGAAGCTCCGGGGGGATAAAAGGACCGTGTTCGTCAGTCAGAAGAGAAGAGCAGGGTCGGTTGGAGAATCAAGAAGAGGAGAGTCGGAGAGTCCAGAGGCGGAG
>NC_140971.1:20000-28215 GCF_056783735.1 Eptatretus burgeri
GATTTGGAAATGCACGTCATGTTCAGCTCTTCCTCTTCGTCTTAATTTTCAAAACAAAGTTGGGCT
Organism: Eptatretus burgeri; assembly: GCF_056783735.1. Classification (NCBI taxonomy): domain Eukaryota; kingdom Metazoa; phylum Chordata; class Myxini; order Myxiniformes; family Myxinidae; genus Eptatretus; species Eptatretus burgeri. The sequence goes on from NC_140971.1 coordinate 20,067, forward strand.
TAAATTGGGTTTCCTCAAGCAACTATAACTACATATGACTTCATGGAATCTATATAATTTAATTTCAACCTACATGAAATCAGAGTTAAAATAAACAAAAAAACCCACTTTATTTGCTTTTCCTAACCACCATCTGGATTCTGTTTATTCTGACACATTGATGAAAAATATTATATTCAAACCTACTATTTTTTTTTTTTTTTTTTGTTCTGTTTAATCTTACCCAGATACTTGGGAGTTTCTGGATCTGCTCGGTATCTGCCTCAGCAGACGAGTCCAGCACCGAGTCCTTACACACCACAGAGTCCTGGCTTCACTCCATATTCCACGTCACACCCTCCAGCATACAGCTCCAGCACCCAGCATTCTTTGCAGCATGGTAAGCTTCCAATAATTCACTACGCACAGGTATGAGAGTATCTAATATAGTGTGTGTGTGTATATATATATATATATATATATATATATATATATATATATATATATATATATATATATATATATATATATATATATATGTAATGTAATGTACAGGGTGTCCCAAAAGTCACCTGGGGATTTAGAAATTAAATATCATTTCTGTTTTTTTTTATAATTTGTTTTTGTTTTCTTTTCAGAATTTAGATTAACATTTGGAAATCACCCGTGGAAAAATTCACAACTGAACAAAGAACCAAAATCGTGGAATTTTATTTTAAATTTCATCGATCAATTATTCTCACCCAAAGAGCATACTGACTTCAGATTTCATGATTCGTCAATTGATTCAACGTTTTCAGCAATATGGGTCAGTAAGTGACTTGCCACGATCTGGAAGACCACATTCAGTCCATTTGCAGATTGATCGTGACCGTGGACTGGACAGTGTTCAAGAAGAACCAGGAACATCGATCCGTAGACGTTATGACCAGTTGGGGATGTCTCGGATGTCACTGTATCGCATTCGAAGAAACGATTTGCACCTGTATCCATACAAAGTGCAATTGCTGCAAAGTTGAAACCGACTGATCATCGACAACGCTTAAATTACTCAGTTCAAATTCAGAGGTTGGTCATTGAAGAAAACAAATTTGTTCATGAACTGATTATTATGAGTGATGAAGCTCATTTCCATTTGAACGGTTTTGTGAATAAGCAGAACTGCAGGTTCTGGGGATTAGAGAATCCTCGGGCTATTCATCAATGTAAGTTGCATCCTCTAAAATGCACTGTCTGGTGTGGTGTAACGTCAGAAAGGATTATCGGCACTTATTTTTTTGAAAATGAGGATGGCAGTGCAACGATGGTCATTTGTGAGCGGTATCGAGCCATGCTCGAGAATTTTGTGCATCCTGTAGTGAAGGATAAACCTGAGATGTGGTTTCAACAAGATGGAGCCACTGCCCACACGGCACAAGCCACGGTGGAGCTTCTAAGGCAAATTTTTGGACACCAAATAATTTCGCGAAATTCAGAAATTTCTTGGCCATCACGTTCTCCTGATTTGACGCCTCTCGATTATTTTCTTTGGGGTGACCTAAAGGAGCGTGTATGCATCAATAAGCCCCATACAATTCAGCAGCTCAAGGACAACATCTGTGTCAATTTGAGGGCTGCAGCCAGAGTTATTGTCTGCTGTTATGGAAAATGCTGTCGAAAGAGTCTGTCTCTGTGAAGCCAAAAATGGAGGACATAAAGTTGCATCATTTTTCATAAATAAAGCAAATTTATCTCCATTTTGTAAATTTTCTTTTGATGTAAAAATAATCTTAAATGTTATTTTATTTCTAAATCCCTCGGTGACTTTTGGGACACCCTGTATATGTATGTGTATGTATATATATATATATATATATATATATATATATATATATATATATATATGTATGCATGTATATGTATATATATATATATGTATGCATGTATATGTATATATATATATATATATATCTATATATATATATATATATATATATATATATATATATATATATATATATATATATATATATATATATATATATATTGTTGTGGTTACCAAATTCGCAAACCACCATTCAGGTCCCTTAGGTGAGATATCTCGGTAAGTATATGTGTAGTTAGGCCCAAACCCGTTGTCTAGTGGGAATATATGTCATTTACGCGTGCTGCGACTCTTCAGGATAGCCGTTTTTCTTTTACTATCTTTATTTTGGACCAACCGCCATTGTTACCACCGCCAACCGCGTCTCAACAGTCATCACAACATCAACCACCCACCACAACGCCGCTTCACCACAACAGCCACGACCTTTCCCGTCACACCTCGCAACCGTCGCATCGCCACCGTTCTTGCGCCGCTTGTGGGTACCGGTATTGGACTCGTGCAGGGCGCGCGCCGAACAGCGTGTACAAAACCACGGATTTTCCGCTCCAAAAACGGATCAAAAACGACACACGCCCACTTTTGTTCCGTCCAATCGGTGAGCGAGGGGCGATTTGGCCCCGCCTCCAGGGCGTTGGAGGGCGGTCGCTATATGCAAATTCATGGATCAAAATGCATTCACGCCCACTTTTTCTCGGGCCAATGGGGAGCGAGGTGAAAGGTCGAAGGCAGGGGGTCAAAGGCGAAGCCACGGGGCTTATATAGGCGGCTGCGTTCGTCAGAAAAGGGTCGTCGTTGGTCGGTGGTTGTTGGTCGTCGTCGTCGTCGTGTGCGTTGGAGTCGGAGCGAAGAGGACGAAGCTGTGGAGAGGCGGCGAAGGCAGACAAGGGGGTGCTCGCGTCGTGCCGGGAGCTGCACACCAGGGAGGCCGACGGCGCGACCTGGTCGAGGTGGAGACGCTCGTCGCGGGACTCGAGACAGAGTAAAAATCCTCCTTTCCCCCGAGCATCAGCAACCCCCTCCTGTTTCCCCCCGCGCTGAGATAGTGCGACCAAGGGGGCCCCTTTTCCCACCCCCTACCAGACACTGTCCGCGAGGCCCGCGGAGTTGAGGCACCATCGCCGCTCCGCGTCTCATCATCAGACGGGTAGGCCCGACCCGGTCTCGGCCTCAGGCCCGCCTCATCCTTGAGGGTGTTCTTTTTCTTTTGCTTTGGGAATATGTGTTGTCGGCGCCGTCTGTGAAGTAGAATTGTATAAGTGTTGCCGTGTGCTCGGTAGTCGGATAGCTCTGCATTGTGTCTTTGCTTTTACATTTGCTTTTTGTGTAAAATTGAATTGTGTTTCTCTTCTTTTTCTATGTGCTTTTGGTGGAATTGTATATGTGTGCTTTCCGTTCATCGCGAATAAATGTGCTTTATTATTGAACTGTTCTCCCGCTTCGCTTCGTCTTTTCCTCTATTGAATCCCTATCTTACTTCACGTAAAGGGTTGGTAGTGGGCTGAATACGCCCGATAATTAATCGAACCGTCGAGGCCGACGATAACACCGCTCGGTTATCCCGATAGTACGGAACGGGTCGCTTAAGTGGCCCGTGTCCGAAGTCGACCTGCGGCGAGGTGCGATCGCCCGGTCTACCCTCCGTGTGGGTACTTAGGTAGGTCGAATTTGGCGAGCAACCCTATCCCACGCGGGGGCTGATTGGCTCGATCGCGGTGAGACCGAAAGGTCCACCCGTGACTGGTTCCCGGCGTTAGTCCGAGAGGGTCACGACTGGATTGTCCGTCCGGTGGGCGACGTGCCGCGATTCGAGTTACGTGGCCGTCAGCACGCCGGCGGGCGCGAATCCGTAACACTGGTGTCAGGTCGTGCGATACAAATCCATCGCCCTCCTCGCGGCACTGGTAACGGAGAACGGGAAAACGGGCTCTCCTGTCTCCGGCTAAATTCACGGGAATCGGTCCAGGGGTGAGAGAAGCGACCCCCGATTCCCTCCAAATTACGAGCGATTCAAATTAACCCTTTAAGAGAAGCAAGGTGGCGTCTCAAGGCGAGCGGGAGCCGGGGGTATTAGAAATGGATGTAGAATGTGTAGGATCCATGGCTCAGGATGAAATCCCCGTGCAGGAAATGTTGGTTGTACAGGAAAACGAACTCGCCCAACTGAACCCAGAGCCCGAAATGGGTGCGGCAGCGGCCGCGGTGTATGACACCTCCCCTCCCCCTCTCCACCAAAACCCTTCCCCAACCCCTGCCGAAACAGCTCACCCAAGCACACCCGACATGGCCCAGCTATTCGCCATGCTGGCGGCAATGACAGCGAGGATGGATGCGAATACACAAAAGATGGATGCGAATACACAACAAATGAACGAAAAGATGGATACAAATACAAATGAAGTGAAAACGACGATGGATGCGAATACACAGCAAATGAGGGAAGAAATGAAAGAGCTGCGGGGTGAGACGCAGAACATGGGCTGATGCCTGCAGGCGGGCATGAAGGCCGTGACCAGGGAGCTGGGAATGGCGACCCCACGTGTGGGAGCAAACGAGCTGGAAGGGGGTGCAACGGCTGACAGGCCCGCGGTGGAGGCGGGTAAAAAAATAATTCGGGGGGCGTGTTGGGCGAGGGTCGTGACAGAAGAATCGACGGTGACCAAAAGGGAAAAATTAAATGGGGAGACTAAAACGTGTGAGACGAGACACGAGGTGACGACAACAGAAACTCATAAATGTATAGAGACACGGGAGATAGAAAAAATAGAGGAAAGACTACACAATGAAGACGGGGTAAGTGACGCACACACACACACGGAGGTAGTGGAGGATAGTGAGGTTGAGCTCGCGGAGCGTGAAGGGACCCAGTGCGAGCACCTGGATGGCCTCCTCCAGGAACGAGGGGAGGGAGTCTGCCCCCTTGAGGCGAGTCACGACCAGGTGAGTTCGGTCGTGCTTTGCGAGGTTGAGAGGACGGGTGCTGTGAACAGGTGCACGGAGAGCTTGGGGGGTATAGAGGCCCCGGAGACCCTTGTGGGGACACGAATCCCCAGTGTGGTTGTCCCTGTGTGTGTGGTGCAAGGCGTGAGTGCGTCCCCGTGTGTGGAAGCGACCCCGTGTGTGAGTGGTGTGGTGGCGATGGTGCCGGAGTGCGTGCTTCCCAGCACGCCGTGTGTGGATGAGGCACCGCGGTTGAGTGCCCCCGCGTGTGTGGATGAGGCACGGAGTGTGAGTGAGGCACCGCGGGTGAGTGCCCCCGCGCAAGTGAATGGAGCACCACGTGTGAGTGGTATGGTTTGTGCAAGGGAGACCGTGTGTGTGAGAGAGTGGTATGTGAGGGAGATGTCGGTTGGCATGCGGGAGCACGCAGCCGCGTCTCCCGGTGTGAATGTAATGGTGTGGAGTGTGAGCGTCGTGACACGCAGGTGTGCGTGGGTCGAATGGCGACGACGGCGACATGTGAGGAAAGAAAGCCGAGTAGCGGCTGTAGCTGTTTCGGGGACCGTGCCGGGTTCACCCAGCAGTGAGCACGCGGTCCGTGCTGTGCAACGCACGAGACCACCACGTGCTCGCTTGCGAGAGTGAAGTCCCGGTCCGGAAACGCACGCGGTGGATTTGCCGATCCCGCGGACGGACTAAGTTTAGGCAGGATTACGGATTTGGACCGGACGGGTTCTCCACGCGGGCGTGTGTGTTACGCTCCAACGGGAAAAGCACATGTGTTCGCGTGGGGAACCCCTCGAGACGTGGGGCTTGTGTTTTTTTTTTATGCGCACGGTGACGTCATGGCTGCACGCGGGGTTGGAATCCGGCAGGAGGGGTATCCCTGCCGGATGGTACCGTCCAAGGAGGGACGAGGTACACGTGCAGCTGCATGACGTCACGGGCAGGTGCAAAGTGCGCGAGTTGCCGTGCTGGTGCTGCGCATGTAAAAAAAAAAAAAAAAAAAAAAAAAAAAAAAAAAAAAGCCTCACTTTCTGGTGCACAGGATTCCTGGGCAAGGGGTGGAAGACCCCCTTGACCAGGGGCACAGGATGGAAACTAGTTAGGGGGAAGGGTTAGCTTAGCTAGACCGACTCCATGGGGCAGGGGTAAGTCCTCATGGACTCTGTGGAATGGATTAGGTAGAGGGATTTAGTGAGCTTTAGGTTGGGAAATAAAATGATTTATTTGAGGACATGGGCAGACTTATGAATGTGTAGAGGGGACGTAGCTTAGCTACGTAGTGTTAAATGGAACGTGCTATAGTTTAAGGGACGACGTGGGAGCACGAGTTAGTTAGGGGATGCAGATAGAAGGATGGCAAGTTCAGCGGTGTGTGTGTTGAAGAGTTGGTGAGTTGTGAGGTGAGTACTTGGTGAGTGAGTGAGGCCAGCGGGTCTGTGTGAGTGGAGCGAATGGGGAATGCATGGTGCGATGAGTGATTGGGGGGAGGAGTGACTCCCGCCCAAGGGACCCCGGGGTCAGAGTAAATTGAGTTAGCTGGGTTAGTCAAATTGAAAAATGGAGGTCGTTTTGTTGTTGGTGGGAAAGTAGGCTCGAGACCCATTTGGAGGGGTGCAGGAGCCCTGTTGACGGGCTTGGGAGCGTGGCTGCAAAAGGTGAGTATCGCTGAGTGGGTACCCCGGGCACCAGGCTAGTCGGCCGTGGTAGGCCAAGGGCCCATGGGGGGCCGGGATAGCGTAGTGGGCACGGGTGCGCCTGCTTGGTGCGGGGGCCCGGGGCGCCATTAGCCGCGTGGGCAGTGTTGTGGGCACGGGTGACCCTCGGAAAGGGGCCCGGGAAGCCGGCCTGCCACGTGTGCGTTTCAGGGGAGGTGCCATGGGGGGCACTCCCCGGTGTTAGGGAGCTGGTAGGCTCGGAGGCAGTGTAGTGCCCGGGGGTGCCATAGCGGGAGATTCGGCAGAGGGTCGTGCCTGCCAAAGGGTGCCACGTGTCCCAGCCAGGAGACCGTGTGAGGGCACGGAGAGAAAATTTGGGGGGGGGGCGAGGCCCGAAATTGTGAGGACACCAACACAGGCGACGGGAATCTGGGTTGTTAGAACCAATAGTTTAAGCGAGAGGCGCTTGTTGAAAGCCCCGGGGTACTTTAACAGTTAAATGGTTTGGGTAGATTAGGAGATGTACCCCTCCGCACCATCCATCCCCTCGCTGTCATTGTGGGCCGCTGGACCCACTTTGGTTATAGATCGCCGAACTCTGGGGAGGCCATTCTGAGGCTTCGTTGGGCCTCAGCACAGGACGTTAGCTCTCCCTTATTCCCCTCCGGGAAGGGAACGTAGGGGTTGGGAGTAGGCTAGGTGACAGAATAGGTTAGCCGAACAAGGACGATAAAGGGGGTTAGGGGACGATTTATAGTGGGGAAGTAAAAATAAAAACAACAAAAAAATAAGTTGGGTCTAAATTGGGGTTTGACAAATTAAGGGAGTGGGTATGTACAGTGACAGGCAAAGGCGATAGGTTGGGAGGGAGACAGGTAGGTAGGTCCGAGCCCGCCTTCCAAGTGGCCAGCACCACCGCACTCCCTCCACCAACCTCCATTGAACGGCAAAGGCTGGCCAACTTCATCGGCTGGCCGTGTTTTGCTTCAAGGCGGAGGCCGGCCAACTTCATCGGCAGCTGTGTGCTGCAAGGCCTGTGCCGGCCAGTTCATCTGCTGGCTGTTTTTCTTCCAGGCCTGTGCCGGCCAGTTCGTCTGCCGGCTGTGTTTGCCTGCAGCGGCCTTCTTCTGCGGGCTGTGTTTGCCTGCTGCCTTTGCCATGCCATGCCCACTGCCCCTGTTCACCAGCCCCGTTCAATTTTTGCTTTGCCCCCCCCCCTGTTCATTTCCATGTGCGCCAGGATCCGCAAGGCAACAGTTTGCAAGCTGCAAGAACTGCCCTGTTGGCAGCTACAACACGGGCCTGCAGTGGCGGCCCGTGCACCGTGTTTGTGTTCATCCATCCATTCGTGTGCTCATTGCGTGTGCCACTTGAGCTGGCACGGAGACTGCGTTTGTGCAGCCCATGCACCGTTGTGGTTCACTGCGTTCAGTTCAAAAAGGAACGCCTTGGACTGCGTGTGAGCAGCCAGCCACGTTCCCTGTCACCTGCATTGTTTTGAGCCAGAGACTGCATGCGGGCAGCCTGGCTCCCTGCTAACTGCTTTCTTTTTGCAGAGTTCAGTGATCCTGGGCCATGGTTTAGTGTAAAATTTGTAAGTTAAGGTTAAGATGTACTGTACATATGAGTGCGCCCCCGGCATGTCTGTCTTAGCGCCGGCAATTTTATTTAAGTCGTCCGTGTGAGTGAGTTTGTTTAGGTAGTT